>NC_048895.1:3941066-3943566 GCF_011077185.1 Oxyura jamaicensis
AAGGAAAGGAAAGGAAAGGAAAGGAAAGGAAAGGAAAGGAAAGGAAATGTTGTTAAATGTGAACCATATCTGTTCTTCCTTTAGACATGCGTGAATGAATGTTGCAGTATGTGCATGAATGTTGATGAGATGGGGTTTGAGTGCTGAGGGAAGTCTTGAGGGATTGCTCAGTGCTAGGGAAAAGAAAAAAAAAAAACCACCAAACCCTAGGATTTCTTCCCGCAACATATGGCAACAAAACAGAGCTCCACATAGCTGAAACCTGCCCGAGGTCCTCACTTTCATTCGCATCCCCTGCTCTGTGGAGCAGCATGGGAAATGCCTCGAACTTGTTCTTTTTTTTGCCTGTTCCCACCTCTTCTCGCCCTTCCCCTCCCAAGTCCATTTGCTGATGCCAAACTCCGCACTAGTTGCTCTAGGAAGGAAAAGACAAGAAGCCATTTTTAAGTAAGCTAGACGCTCCTAAATTCTCTCTTGGGAAATCAAAGGCATAAGCAGGGGCTCGACGGCAAGCGTGGTTTGTAGTCCACAGGCGCAGCCCGGCTGGAGCCCAGGGCCAGGCACGTGGAGCGCCAGTGCGGCTTTGATTGATAGGGGAAGTGAGCTAGAGCAGATTCTGCATGTAGTCAAACCCAGGCAGATAAAAAAAGAAATCCCTCAATCTAAGAGATTTTGGGGCCAAGACCAGATGCTCATAAAACTTTGATAAACGATAGTATGAAATATGCATGTGGGGGCTGGTTTGGTAAAGCTTCATTCACAGTCGCCTACTCTCTTCCTTTGCTGCTTTTCACAAACCAAAACATGCAAGCGGAGGTTGTGAATTCAGGGTGGGGTCTTTTTCCCGTCTCCTTTTTGTTTTCCGGATGACAGAGGAGGGGAAAAGTAACTTGTGGCTGGGAGGACACCTGTGACGGGTGGCACAGGGCAGGGCTGCCCCCTTCTCACCACGGGGTGCTGGGAGGGCACCTATACAGAGGGTGAAATGCCCGACCTTCAGCTGCCACGCCTGCCCTACCCTTCCTACGGCCAGTGCTCCAGCTTTGGGGCTGGCATTTGGCAGGTTTCACAGCCAAAAACCTTTTTGTTAAACTGGAGCAAAACTCAAGGATTTTTTTTTTCTTTTAAATTCAGTAAATTGAAAAACCCTGCAAATTGCTTCAGGTTGATGATATATGGATTTTCTAAAACAATACTGATTATCCCAATAAAACCAAAATCAATTTTCCAACAAAAGCAGATGGATTTCACAGTCTCACAACAGGCACCACGAGTGGCATAACTGAGAAGATCTGAACCGTCTCTCTTCTGTTCTCCAGCTGCGGATGCTCCATACCTGGGTAGTCCTGGCAGCCACCTCAGGTGGAAAATACCTCCCAAGGTGACACTGAATATCCGCCACAGAGCTGGAGAGCCCAGTTTCCCTGCAGTGGGTCTGGCCTGCCCACGCACCTCCATCGGCAAACCTAAGAGGGAAACGCACCCCAGGGCAGCTCGGGCACCCAGCGCCACACACTCTATCTGCTAATGGAAAGGTCACAAAGCAAATATTAGCCAAAGCAATCAGGAACGTCAAGTGGAAATTCCCTTGAGAACGTGTCCCCTTACACCCCACAAATTCAGGTTGGCAACTTGTGACAGGTACAATCTGGCTCCCATATGTCTCGCACGCAAAGCGGAGGAATGTGTATCCATGCTCCTTCCATCACTATAACAACATGTCAAAAGAGCCACCTCGCAGCAGGAAGGCATGCAGAAACACCAAAAGGAAAAAAAAAAAAAAAAAAAAAACACAGCACTTGGCATTGTCCCTGGAAAACACGCGGTGCCTGTAGGGCTACGCAAGGAGCAGGCTTTGCTCTCTGCAGAGCCAGCACCACCTGAGCCAGACCCCATCCCGGTGGCTCACACCAAACGATGCTGAACTCCTCCCGGAGTTATTCCCATTTCACAGGGTTGACTTTTTTTTTTTACAATAGGATTTCTCCTTCCTGATGTTTCCTTATCCACAACCTTATCCAGGTTGTGTTTGGATAGGGGAGCTGTTTTGTTTGTTTGTTGCAATTCTATGCTGCCACTTAGATAACCAATTTACCTTCTATCAACCCAATTGGGAAGCTAAAATAACCAAGACCAGCCAAACCCACATCTACTTCCCTAGCTCGGTTTCTGAAGGGTGAGTACACACAGGTGTACTTGGCCTCAGCCAAGACCCTTTTCTCAACGCTGCTTTGCCCTGCTTGAGCCACTCCATTTGCCTCCAGCTGAAAACCAGAGCTTCAAACCACTTTTGCTCCCTTTTCTTTCCCAATAAGCCTGCCTGGTTCTGGATGGGCCCTGGTTTTCAGAGCAGGACTTCAGGACAAGCCTTCTGCCGGCCTGGGACAGCTACATCAGGCGCAATGCTGGCGCTGGGGACCAGTGACTGTCCCTGCAGGATTCCCGGCTGGTTCCTCCCAACAACGCCTGGTGGGACATGGCACGGATAGAACACAAAACG
>NC_048895.1:3948566-4018566 GCF_011077185.1 Oxyura jamaicensis
CTGGTTGTTAGACATTTGGAGACAAAAAGTACTCCTAAAACGGCGGTGATAAAGCTTTATCATTTTGCCATATGGACACCATATTTCAAAGACTCGGCCCATCTTGCCATTTTGTATTTAATCGGCCAGATAGCAACCAGCAGGGTTCCTCCGTTGTTTGGACCCACCTCGGGCTGTGCCTCTCCCACGCAGACCAGACCCACCGCCTCCCCGGGACCGTTTGGCCACCACTGCGTCCTCTCCACATTGCTCCCCCTGAACCCACAAGCCGGAATCAGCCAGGTCACAAGGGAAGCAGGCACCCACATGCTCCTATCTCCTCAAGACGCTTAATTCAGTGCTTAAACACGCAGTTAGTCTGGAGCTTAATTTCAGGCAGTCTTTTTTTTTTTTTAATGTTTATTTTTTTTAACCTTGCCCTGCGTTCCCTGCTCTCGGTGCCCCACTCAAGCTACGTCTCCAGCGCAGGGAGGGCAGTGCTGCCAGGAGGAGGGTAGGCTTGTAAGACCTTCTGCTATACAATGCAGCAAGAAGTATTGCAGTGGTGGTTTACGCTGTACACAGAGAGACACAGAACAAGCCAGGGGCAACATGCTGGGATCCTTTAAGGAAGCTCTCAGTTCCGCTCAGCCACTTGGAAGTTAACAATTTAGCATCGCAATTTTCCAACAGGAATTATTCTCCAAAACTAGCAGGATGTCATGTCGACTCAAAGGACTCTGCTTACGACAAACAGCCAGGTTTGCTGGGGGTACTTAGCGATTTCGCCCTGTTTTGCTCAGAAAAGAAGAGGACAGCAATGCCCCCACTCACCTGTGTGCACCCCTGAATACTTATACGCATATGATAAATCCGGGTGCAGATCCAGAGATTAACAGACACTTGCTAAAGGGGATTTGGCGTTTGGTGAATCAGGCGGCAGAACAGACAGCACTGATCAGAAATACGCAGCGACAGCACATCCGTCTGGTTCAGTACAGGCTGTCTGTCTTGCTGAATAACTAATATTTACTTAAACTATCCACGCACAACCGCGTTACGCAGAGTGGTTCCCTCACCATTCCCACACTTCCTATGAAATACGCCTAAAACTCTTCATTGCATTGTTGTTTTGCCACTGTTCCCAACAGCTGAGAACATCTTACTGCCCAGGTACATCACCTGCACATTGTCCTAGGCGACCCAATGCACACTTCCCCGCCCGATGCATACCTCCTTGGCACTCTCTAGGACTTTGCCAAATTTTCCTCCTAAATGTACCTGGGTGCATTTTCCACCTGCTGAAGGCCCTGCGCACCAGAACAAGTGCTGCAAGCAGTTAATTGGCAGCAGCTTTTGGGCAGAATAACATTAGCTGCATTTGGCAGCCTCTGTCTATCTGACTATTTAGGGGGAAAAAAAGGAGCAGATATTAAGTTTTATCCTAAATATTAAAATGAAAATGAAGAAACCTTTTCAGATGTGGCATTGGTAGCTCTTTGTAATTAACCTATCCTCCTCCCCAGAGAAATTTGGGTTTAATTTAATTTTTAGGGGGATAAGGAGCATTATTTATTGGTTCCTTTACGGCAGGTTGTGGGCACGCACATCGGGAATGGGGAAAGAAGGCAGGAATTTACTTATTTTGTTTCCTCGTGTTGGAGTTTGAAGGATGGAAACCAGCATAACAGACAGGACATCATTTAAAGACGAGGGTAGGGAGTGTGTTAGCTGACACATTGCACACGCATCGTATATTCCCCTCTGATTGGACTGGATGGCTTGGACCAAACTGCATGGCCCTGCACATGGGCACCCCAAGGCATTCCCATTTAGCACTTCGTGGACACAGTTCTCGAGCTGTCAAGACCCTACAAATCCCTCTGACCTCAAGAGGGGTTACAGGGGCTCAGCACCTCCCAAAATCAAGTCTGCTATAGGAATTGAAGTCCGGAAGATGTGAAATGCCCAATGAAAACACAGTGCTTCTGCAACTCTTATAGTGGGCTTTGCCTCCTAGGGTTTTGAACCTTGTCCCTGTCAGGAGTGCTACAGAATTAATTTAAGAATGAAATGCTTGTTCTGCACTGCTATCCAACTGGGACTGAAAAGGGCACTGCAAACAGCACCAAAACATATTTAATTTAGTGTTGGGCAATGAACGTGAGAATACTTTTAAACTTCTATTTCAATATTTCCTTATAAATAGATATCTATATTTGTAACATGGCAGAGGAGAACCACAGAGGGTTTTTTCACCTCTTGCGGAGCAAGATAAGAGCTGAATCGACCAGATGTTTTGCAGGAAACCTCAATTTATTACTTACGCAAACCTTGCACAATCCAACCACGATGCCTCGGATTTGTCAGAAGGGTGAGAGCGTCGATCTGGTCGGGTTTGCACATTTTTATACAAGGCAGCGCAACTCATTCCTTCGCTGCCTCCTACCCAGGAGGGGATCTCACCCATGACGAGGAGGACATCATCCCAGCTCACGCTGTCAGACTGCTGTATTTATAGGAAGCTTTCACCCAGAGGATGAGCCAAACAGGAAAAGCAGCCTCCTTTTTTGCAGGTGCTATAATTGTGCCTGCAAGTGTTGCCATTTACACTTCTAACTCCTAATTAGACTTACAAATCAAGCACTGGGATGCCAAAATGGTTTTTGAGCCTAGAATAGCATTTGCACTCGCAGCATTTTGTGTTCAGACCCATTGGTACAAGACTGGGGGGAAGAGGCAACAGTCCAGGCCCAGGCAGGGCTGGGCCAGGAGATTTTGGGGGGTCTCCCTCCCATCCAGGAGGTACTTCTGCTCCAGTCCATGAGCAGGTGATCACACAGAACATGCATAAGACTGGTTCCTCTACCTTGGTGGCTGCAGTGACACAAATGGGGCTATTCCTATCTCATGGGGGAAGACCAGACCACACGTACATCATTGCTGGGTGATGTGTAAAGAAGGCCAAACAGGACTGCGTCCATTTTACAGATGGAAAACCAGAGATACAGATATGTGCCTAAGGCCATACACCACCCACGGAGCTTGAGACAGAAAGAGAGATCTCTGGTTCCCCTTTCCTTATGAGAACTCAGCCCTGGTACTCACACTCGGTCAGTCGCTGCCATCCCTAGCTCCAATACTGCCAATGCTCTGAGCCCCCACAGCCCCCACTTAGCCCAGCGACTGCTCGGCCTCTGCAGAGCTGGGCCTGGTAATGCGAAAGAGATGCTTTGTTTGAAAAAGGGGAGGGTTTCCAGCAATTCTTCCTCTGAAAGTGAAAATACCCAGAAATAGATTCTTAAAACTAACATGGCTTACTCAGTGTAAATATTATGTTTCCCAAGTCCAAGTCTGAAACATTCAACTTTATACTGCTTCCACTTTATATATAAATATATATATCTGCATATTTATTAAATCTTCTATATACTCAAGTATCCCATGTGAGCACACAATCGCACTGTGATGCCCAGCCATGGAGTGGTTCGCAATGTCATAAATAAAAAAAAATGTGAAATCAAAAGGTCACTTGCATAACTGTCATAGAAAGCAGCAGTGAAATGATTTACAGCCACAGGAAATATAACTCGGCAGCAAGGAATTCCTTTGGCAGTTAATGGAATTAATTCAACCCGGCCCATCACAGGTTTAAAGAGGGAGCCCAGGGTGCACAACAACTCTTTAGGAAGGAGGACGTGAGGCCAGCCGGGCTGAGCACCTCACCAAGCCCTGCTCCAGGAAGGAGCCGGGGGGCTGCCGGTGGCACTGCCAGCATGTCCTTGCTGCCCGAGCCTGGCACCCGAAAATCAGGGGGGTCCCGCCACAGGCGTACCTGGTGCCATCCTCCAGCTTCGGGGGTAACCCTGCAGTTAAGATGTTAAAAGGCATATGCACGGAAGAGCAGGGGAAGAAAAGCAAGCACTTTAAATACTAATAGCTTAATGGCTCTTTCATTTAAAACCCTACTTTTAAGTGTGTAACAATATGTCATTTTATGCATGTCCTATAGCCAAGTTACAAACCCATGTGTGAGCACAAGCTTAAGTGGCATTTAAAAATAGCCCTCGTTATTACTGCGAGCGCATAGTAAATTAATGACAGAGCATTTAGCTCTGCCTACAACCCGACTACCTTGCTTCTGAATGAGCAGGACACGAGCTAGAAATAACGCAGGCGAGCTGCCGCCCCCATCCGCTTCCTAAATAAGGCACGTGCCTTAAAATCCCTTGCTAGGAGTCACTCTCCTAATTTCTGTGCTCCTTAAATAGGGAGGTAGCACGGGGGGTGGGGTCAGGCAGCCGGGTGCCCCCCTGCAAGCCCTGATGAGGGCAGAGCCATCAGGACCAGAGACAGACAGACAGACAGACAGACTGCAGCATCCCACCTCCCCGCAGCTCTGCACCCCAACACCCGGCCCCAG
Organism: Oxyura jamaicensis; assembly: GCF_011077185.1. Classification (NCBI taxonomy): domain Eukaryota; kingdom Metazoa; phylum Chordata; class Aves; order Anseriformes; family Anatidae; genus Oxyura; species Oxyura jamaicensis. The sequence goes on from NC_048895.1 coordinate 3,952,969, forward strand.
CCCTCCTCCCGCACGCTGACACCCACCAGCTTATTTTATATATATATATATATTTTTTTCCTCCTTTCAGCTTTGAATGGCAATTAGGAAAAGGTTAACCGAGTGTCTTTCTCCCAGGAATCCTCTTCCTCCTTTCAAAATAACAGCGTTAGCAAAAGAAAATCCCAGATTAGGCTAACAGGTAGGAGTGTGGTGCAGCCCTGGGAGATGCTGTTGGAAGTGGGGAGATTGGGAGAATCATCCCAGCGGGAGACTAATACTCATCATTCGGAGCTGCAGCTGAGGCCCATTTGAGTGACAGGCAGCCGGGAGCTGAAAGAGCCGCTCATATCCCACAACTGCTGGCATGCAGACTTGAAAGAGATTTATTTCAGGATAATTAGCTGGGAGTATTAAAGGTGGCAGGAAAGATCTGCAATTACTGTTTAGCAAACAGAATGGGGGGGGGGGGGGAAGGGAAAAAAAAAAAAAAAAAAAGAGGAGCCAAAAATGAAATTAAAAGACCCAAATATTTCTCCACTTGAAAGTTGTTAAATAATTGAAAAAGTTAAAAGCAACTTTATTGTATTCAAAGCAGTGGGTACGAGGGGGAGCAGGACGGTGCTCGGTGACGCGCAGCCAGCTACATCTTTTCCCATTCGGAGCCTTGCAAATGTTCCACAGCTCGCACGGTGCACGAGAGCTGCCTCCACCTCCCTGCCATTTGCATACCCTTTGCAAGGCTAACCCCGACAGGACACATTTGCAGAGCTTACACAGACATGCTCGGACACAAATAAGGCCAGGGCCAGCTCCCTCTTGTTTTGTGGGGCCCCCCGAGCCACCGGCTCCTCCGTGCTGCCCCGGCCCTAGTGAGCTGCATGCCGGGGGCTGCCTCCAGAAGCGGGGCCGCTGGTGGTGGCGAACGCCTAAAGGCAGAGGGTGCTCCGCAGCACGTCCTCAGAGATCAGGATGGGACCGAAGCGATGGAGAGTTTGTATTGCTTTGTTGTGGGAACAGCAACACAGGTGCTGCCTGCGTTTCTTCCGGAGGCAATCCCTTCTTAAAAAGGGATTTTCCTTGCTGGTTTAGAAAACCAAGCAAGGCTTGGAAATGGCAGTCTTCAGACCCATTCAGTATTTCCTTATATCAGCCCGGATAAGCTTTATGCAACCCTGTCCACGTACCCTGGCAGTTGCTGGCATCACACATGAGAGCATTTGTGCCAAATGTAAATAAAGTTCACCCAGCAAACACAGCCTCAAAGCATCTGAGATTTTCATCAGGCTTCGAGACTCATTGTTGCTGAGCCTCATGCTGCTCTTTCAAAACAAGGGGCCTTTTTTGCATGTTGCTCAATGATCTACAGTACTCCAAAATCATCTATTTATTTATGCTCTATTCTGGGATTTGCCCTCTACGATAAAAGAAAAAAACACTGCCTGAATTGTGCAGACAGCAGCGTGGAAGTAACTGCACTGCCTGGCCCACTTCTGGAGGTCAGATAAAGACGAGGAAAGCCAAAGCGATTTTGAGTTGCCCGGCACCAGGCCCGCAGGGAAGAGAAGGAGAAGCCAAATAAAGGGAGGAGATAGGGATGGCTTTGCCAGAGAGGTTGTGCTGCAGCCGGGCACTCAGTGATTCATGCCCGCAAAACCACATTTTGGCTAAGCTGAAGGGCACAATCAGAATATCTTGGATATCTTTGATTAAAAAACAAACACAACACTAGACTAATTTCAACGCAACTTTCACCAGAAAAGGTTCCTCAGCCTCAAAACAAGCTTCCTCTTCCCCTCCCAAAACAAGAACCCTTCCGAGGGCTCCTCATCACCCCACAAATCAGTCTCCAAAAGAAGTCGCCAGGGCTTGTGAACTGCTGATGTCAGTGCTCAAAGCTTTGGAAAACTTCAACCCTTGCTCAGTATCCAAATACAGACCACAGCCCTGCTTTTTAAGGTAATGGCCTCTTGAACCGCCACTTCTCCATCTGTAAGGTGCAGACCAATTATCATTTATTCGCTGAACTGTAAGCTCGATAGGCCAGAAACAATCTCTCTCTATATCCTGATAGGACACCAAGTATTTCACAGCCTGTGTGCCTTGTAACTCCTGAAGTGCCTCAGCAGCAGAAATGAGCAGCACTTACCCACGTTAAAGGTCTTGGTGCTTATAGGAAGTCCCTGATAAATAGCATTTGTATACGATTTCTCCATTGCTTCAGAGAGCAAAGCTCATCTCCTTGCTCTAACCCCTTCTCCCAGGCAGCGGTCCCAGGTGTGGCAGCCACCCCCTTGCATGGGTATCCTGGTAGGAGCATCCCACAGGGTTTCAACCTGGCCTGCAAAACATCCCCCACACAGCATAAGACCACAGCAAAGATAAAGCATGGTCAGCTCTCATCCGTATCATAGCTTACGTTGCTCCCAACACCCTCTGCACTGCAAAAAAACAGTCCTACAGAAGGTCTCTTCCATCCTGGAGGGACCACTTGGGCTCCTGGAGATGCTGTGGAAAACACCATGGATCTGTTCTCCTGCTCAGAGGGGCTCTGAGAGCACATCGCCCCTGGATCCTGAGATCGGAGCGTGCTGGCCTGGCCAAGTGGTCCCAGAAGGGGACTGCACATAATGGACACATGTCCCTACACCTCTGACAGCAGCTCCCTCCCTGGCCCGGGGAAATCATAAGGTTTCTCAGCCTCCACTCCCCGGTGTGCAAATAGCAGGATGATACTCTCTTTCTTTCATTCTTGGGTGGATTAATTATTTAATATTTGTAAAGCACTTCAAAGATGAGAAATGCGAAGCATTATTATTACCCACATCAGTAGGACGATGAGGGCTTTATCTCATCTTTAGGAACTTCCCTGGGAACAAGCAGGGAACGTAATGAAAGCGGTATCTGAACGCAGAGATGGGGAAGGCGCTCCGCTCGCTTTAAAGTCCAACGCATTCAAAACTGGGCAGGACTGGCCCCTCGGCACCGTGAGTTGCACCAATTTCTCTGAAGTAACCGAAATTATCAAAGATATTTGGTGGTGTTTGAAGTCTGTCCCTGCCTCCCGTCCGGGAGGTGGCAGGAGGGTTCTGCTGGACCACAGTGAGCAGTCGGAGCTGTGACCACGGTGAGAGGTGACATCCAAAGCAGCCTGGGGGACCTGGTGGCGTTCAGTGGGGCGGAGAGATTTTCTGCACAAAAGCTGACCCAGAGTAGGAGGATGAGAAAATAAGGGTCCTTCATCCCTGCCTCGCCGTGCACCTTCCTCCTCCTCACCTTCACTGTGGCGAAGGGTCAGGAAAACATCTCACACCTGGAAAAGGTCCTGTCCTCATGCGGGCTTTGTCTCTAAGTACCAGCACACTTATTTTCCTACTGAGCCCTGCAAACTGTTCACGTTGCACTACTTCGCAAGCGTTTGCTTTTCACTGTCAGACTTCAAAGTTCAAGTAAGTGGAAAATATAAATATTTTACTTATTTTAATGGGCAACTCACAAGCACGGTTCTTCTGGAATACTCAGTGGAATATCCCAGAAAAAAAAAAATACATTTTTCGTCATTAGACATGAAGCTCCCACCACTACCACGGCTTGCACCTCTGCTTCCCCGACTCGAGGTGATGCCATTGCCCTCCCCTGTTGCCCAGCTTTAAATACTTCCCAGCGCCATAACCCTGCAGGAACAGTTCTCCGCTGCGGCTCAGTGTTGCACAAGCACCCGGTGCCATCCTGCCCGCGCTGCCCTGATGAAATAACTGCTTTTCAAAGTGCCACGTCCTTCCTTGTTTCTCCAGGATGACAAAGACACAACCTGGGCACCGTATTTAAAAATTGTACCTGACTGCTGTAGAAAATCCATGTCATGCCTCTTTATCACAGACAATATTTCAGAAACAGAGCCCCTGACTGGAACAAGAAGAGTCTGCCTAGAAGGCGCATTCCTTTGCAGAGGTGCAGCTGTTTGGCATTGCAGGCTGCAGGTCGGAGGAGTGGCTCCTGCTGGTGGGATCTCACACCTCCTGCCGCCATGTCACAGGACCACCCATCCTCCTGACATGCTTTTCAGAAGGATATTTTGATCTCTAGTGATCTCCATGAGAGCAAAATTATTTTAATCGGTCATGTGAAAGCCTTTTTGTTTTTAAACATAAGTCATGTGAAAGACTTTGCATAGGTTTCTCTGCAAGACTTAGCCAGCAACCTGTTACCACCTGAAGAGAAAAAGTCATGTCTGCTCGGAGGCCGGTCCTCTGAGTGAAGGAGGAACATCACTGCTTTGCAGAGAAGAGGGCAATCAGCAAACCCACACATCCCTCTTCTGAGGGCGTTCTCACGATGCTCCAGCACACTCACCACTATTGAGTGCAGCAGAAGAGCACTAAAACGCGAGTCTGTGCTCTGTTGCTTTTCTATTATGAGACAGGGCACCTGAAAAAACAGAGCATCCCATCAAGGTGTCCCTGCCAGGCCAAATCATAGGGTCTGCAGGTGAAGGACAGGGACACCCCCAGGCCTGATAGAGCCCATTTTGCTACCTTGAGCCCCTCACCGCAAGAGCTCTTACCGCAGGCCCAGCTGGGCAGGTGCTCCTGTCCCCTACAGCAGGATGCACAAGTTGAATGGGGCACAACATGGGCCGCTGGCATTTGGTGTGGCCCCCCTTGTATTTATTTCCACAAGGTACGCTTTTCTCCAAACTGAATTGCCTTTGATTTAAAAGCAGGGTTTTTCTCCAAAGCCAAAGCCCATCTCTGCACAGCTGCTGGTCCCCACTGCCCACCGCGGCAGGCTTCTGTGCTGCAGAAATGAAGACGACAATGGTGCTGCCAACGTAATTTTTGATCATCCCTGTTTAAATATGTTGCACGTCAATCAAGGAAGTTTGAAGTGCATTATAATTACAAAATGTATCGCTGCTATATAATCAGCATTGTTTGTTACAGCAGATTGAGCAGGGGTAGCTCTTACAATATGTAATCCGACTTGTACAGGATCGTTTTATGTCGAGATAAAAAAGCACACTGGAGACATAAACCCGAATAAAAAGGTAGGATGCATTAAGGACAATTTACACCATCCTCATCTATATATGAAGTACATTTTGATTTTCTCATTTATGCCTGTGTATGTATGGAGGAAATTATTTATGTGAGTGACTTCATCCAGTGCCTGCATCCTGCAGCACCACGCTGTCCCATCGCTCTGACGTACCACTTGGCTTAGCCTAAACGTGCCTTATCAGTGGGTAGCACATCAGCAGCTTTGGAAAATTGTAGAACAACTTAAATAACCATCCCTGTTCCCACACGGTCAGCGCTTGTATTGGCCTCGGGCGCCCATGCTCCTCACAGACAGGAGCCACGCACCAGCCTGACGCTCACAGCCCGCCCCTGCTCCAGTGTGCGTTGTCACTCCAGTGCTAATAAAATGTGATGGTCTAATTGTATTAGCAATTTCCCATCATATTATATTAATATGCATCATACTAGTATCCGTTTTCACTAATGTGACATGAAAGGCAGTAATTTGATTACTTTTCTGTATGATTACGGGGAGGGAGGTTGGCCTTCTGGACGGGCCATGCTCCTGCCTCCGGCCCCGGCACACTGCCTGCCCTTGGGACGGGCACAGCCTTGGGGTACCTCACTGCCCCCGCTGCCATGAAGTCTGGGGGAACCTCGGGTAAAAGCAGCTGTCGGGCATGGGCAGGATCAGCTGGAACGCTCTCCATTCATCCCAGCATGTCTCTGCACCACTTCCAAAACTACTAGCCACTGTTAAAATTAACAGAAGCATTCCAACTGCAAAGGTCTCATTTACAGCATGTGCCTCAGCCCTGACGGTGTACATCAGTGATATTCTTCCCTGCTTATATTATGCCTTTTGTAATACTTCGTTCCTCTTTTGTGGACAAACCTCACTCGGTGCCTGTCAGAGCCCTTCTGCTATTGCGTTCCCTCTGTTGTGGTCTTGAAAGAGGTAAATACAGATGCTTGGAAACCCAGAAGTGGCTGGTGTAACTGCAGGCTTTGAGGATGCTGATGTTATTCTGAAGATTTCACTTCAATTCCAAGCTCAAGGGTTTCCTTTCTTGCAGCCTTGAGCAAATAGTGTAGTAACAGTGCATCTGGGCTACAGCTGTAAAATGGGAATAGTATATATATGTTCTCCTCTCATGCCTTGCAAGTTTTTTATAGCAGGCACCGTGTCTTATCACAGCTATTTACTGCCACTACGGCACTCCTGACAGGTCTATGGCATAACCAAACAAGCCAGCAGCCTCTCCACACAAGCAGCCTTCAGAAAATATGCTACAAACTCACAAAGCAGCCACCACTTTTTTCTCTAACTGAAGAGCTGGTGGCACTGGAAACGCTCCTGCAGGACCACTCACCAGCACAGCCGAAGGGAGGAGACACACAACAGCACCAGACAAGGCAAGACGTGTGTCCTGCCTGAGCAATCCCAAAGAGGTGAAGAGCCAGCTCATCTGGGAACTCGCCCACTCCACAGCGGAGACTTCTGCTAAATCATGCAAGCTCTGATAGTCCAGCGATGCCGATTTGCTCCCATGCCCAGAAGGATAGTCAAACCTCATCCAGCAGCTCAGTTTACTGTGGAACAATAAACCATGGGAGCATGCCATAAATCCTGGTAATGCGCTCGAAGGAAGGCAGCCGCACCGAGGTCAGAGCCGGAGCTTCTTGGGAATTTTCAGACAAAAGATTTTTCATCAGAAATTGCTGATTCACTGAAACCGAAGCTTTTCCATAGAGCAAACCAATCTCACAGAAGCCTTCATTAGCAGAGATCTCCCTGGCCCCAGGTAGGATTAATGACCAGGAGGAGAGAGGCAGAAGCCTCCTCTGAAACGACCTGATGTCTGTGGCTGTCACCCAGACCACAAGGGACCAGTGTCAGCACCATCCCACACATCCCATCAGCCTCCTCACACCGTCATACAGCTGTCCTACAGCCCCCCTGGCTGGATCAGCTGTACCTCCCAGAAGAAATTAAATATTCATTTATTTGGGGAGAGGGATGCTGTGTGCGAGCAGTCAGGGTTCTTGGTGGGGATGCAGAAGGGTGGGAGCGCTGAGCTGTTTCTCCACGTCTCCGCTGGTGGCACCTGGCAGTGCTTGTCCCCACCAGGTATCTCGCTGCTGACACCCCAACAGGGGCACGAAGCCCACCCTAAGGCCAATGCTTGCCCCCTCCACTTCTCCTTTTGCCACCTGAGGACTTCCCATCCCTCTGCCCCCTCCAGCACTTTTGCTGTCACCCACTGCCTCCCAGGCACAAAGAATAACTACAGCAAAGACCCCAGAGACCCGGACTGCAGGCACGGCTGTAAATCCTGCTGGGCTCCAAGTCCCAGGGGCTGTGGCAGGACAAATATACGAGCCAGGAGAGGCGGCGGGAGAACCAGTGCATTTATCTCCTGTGTTCATCTCTCAAACTTTACCCAAACCCGGGCCCCTGCCAGGTCCAGGACAGGTCGACACGGGGTGACGAGCTCCCGTGTTTCAGAGCAGTCCCATGCGTGCGGCGCAGGCAAGCACCGGTTCCCTGGAGCAGTCCCACCAGGCTCCGCGGAGCCCTCCCCATGGTAGGGAAGGTTGTTAACAGCCTGGCCTCAGGAAATGACAGTGATTATTTGCAATGTGCCACGGGGCAGAGCCTGGCCCTCCACTGTTTTTGGTAGTCTCAGCAGAAGCATTCCCAAAACCAGGCGAGCTGGTCCCAGCACCTGCCCGGACAGCAGACGGCAGCTGGCATGGGTCCCGATGGACACACGTCCCCTGTGCACCCTGCCTGGACCGGGGCTACGGCTTCCCTCCTCAGGCTGTTTCTCCTTGTTTGTAGCTACAAAGCAGAAACACCCAAATGCCCCAGGATGTCCCTGCAGCATTTTTGGCATGCCCAGGCACAGAAGGTACCATACGTCTCGTCAAACAGCCTTCTCACAGAGGATTTACAGCCTGATTTTCAGGCCAGATTTCAAGCAAAGCTAGCAAGCGGCACTGAACAGAAAGCAATGTGTGGCCATCCCCATACATCCTCCTGCTCACCCCGATAGACCACGAGCAGCTTTAGGGCCCTGAGAGATGCCCTGGATGGGAGTCAAAGACCTGTCCCCAAGCCAGGTCTCACCTCAACACCCTGAGCAGGCCCTGGAGCAACTGCCGTATCACCAGAGCTATCCCAGATTTACACTGAGATACCCAAGTTTGGCCCCCAGCAGTGACTCCTTCAAATTCTCTTTTGCAGCCTCTGAGTACCACAGGTATCAAGTTTTGTTCACCTTGATCTCCAGGAACCTTTCCCACAGGAGGGCTCTGCACACTCTTCTCTGAGCAATGTATTGTAGGATAAAAATAGGCTTGTTAATGGTAAAACTGACCAGATGAAGTCTGCACATCCGCATGGAGGAGCAGAAAAAACAGGAATGAGGAAAGCAAGCAACAAGCCCTTTCATACTAAAACCAAGAGAAATTCCATGGAGGATGCAAACACCAACACCACGATACCCAGGTCAGCATCTGGATGAAGCCTGAGAGCTAAACCCAAGAAGCCAGCCCTTTTACAGGCATATAAACAAACCATTTTGGTTTTGAAAGACACACTTTCCCTGCTTTTTTCCTTTAAAGAACCCAAGCAGCAGAAGTGGCAGTTCTGCCTTTTCCCCTTTCTCTGCTCCAGAAGGAAACCAGGCCGCGCGGCAGGCCAAGGGGCAGGGCAGGAGCTGCCGGTGGCTTTGGGTTTGGGCTCCGAGGGCATTTTCCTGCCCGTGCTAAAACGCCAAACACCCTGGCAGAGCCGAGAGCCTCTCAGCTCCAGCGGCGCTATTGGGTGCCGCCGCAATAAATCAAAATCAGTTATGTAAAATGTAAAATTATCATTTGGAAATCACTCTCTCTGAATAATTCAGCCATTGACTTTCACATCAAACAACCATTCCAGCCACCCACACACACAGTTCAGTCTCCTGCTTAGTTTTAAACTCTCTTTAATTATCGGCATTAACCTATCGCATCGCTATTTCATTCCTGTTTCATGCCGGGGGAGGGGTCAGCGGTTTGATAAAGCACAACGACCTGGAAGACTTTGAGCTGTCCTTCTGCTCCTCTTCCACCGCTGCTCCGGCAAGCACAAGGACAGAGGCACCACGGCCCACCAGGAACCTGCTTCAGCGCCAGGCCAAATACCTGTCCCCATCCACACCGCTGCTCCCAAACACCCAGCGAGGCACAACCTGGTGGGAGCTGGTACATCCACACCTCCTCCTCTGTCCCCAGCTGCAACAGCGTCCCCTGTGCGAAGGGCCTGCATCTCCCCAGCCCGACCAGACGTTTAGAGGCTATCCAGAGCAAAAGTTTATCCACTTCCATCTCTAACCCTGCACTTTGACAGCGTGTTTAAGTTAGTTTCACATTTTATTTGTCTACCGAACTCCCTAAGTTAGGGAAATTAGTATTGTGCGTGCGGTTTGATTTAATTAGTAATTGGGGAAATAGGTCTGGCATGTTTCATGGAGGCTTGGGGAAATTGTCAATTAGCATTGTGTTAATTGGTGTCTGCTGTCCTTGCTTTTTAGTTTTTAACCCCTTTTACCTTGTTCCCACTTTCAGTATGCAAAATCTGGCTGCTTATTATTCTTTAAGTAAAGGATTAATTGCTTGAATTCCTGCCTGCGCTGGGCGTCCTCTTCCCCCTGGCGCGGTGGGACTGGCGCGTGGCTGCAGGGCAGCTTCCCGCGGCCACCGCAGCCGGCCCTGCCCGCACTCCGCTTGGAGACCGCACCGAGTCCTCCCCCCTGTTGAAAGCCCTGTATGCTGGGGTTGGAACCTCACCTCGTCCTTGGCACAGGAGAACTCCCACTTAGGCTTTATCTTAATCGCGAAAAATCCATTTACAAGTTAACAGGAGCTGAAAAGAGAAGCGATGCGATGGACACTTGTCCAGCACATGCAGTTAAGCAGGGGCTGCTCCGGAGGGGCCCACGCCTGAGATCAGAAAAAAAAAAGATATGAAAACTGTTGTTGACACAGCAGAGAGCAAAACCAGAAAAAGTTCACCACAAAAGAAGGGAAAAAAAAGAAAAAAGCTTTGATGTGTATGACATCAGCCAACAAAAGTGAAGGATATTCACTTTAAAAGCCCAGGCTGCGCTCTTTAATGTGTCTTATTGTATGTCCAGCTATAAACTAGAGGTTTTCTTCTCTGTCTGGTGGGAAAAATTAATTAATTAATAGTTAACGCTTATTAATAACTGAGGCCCTGATCCTGCAGGCAGACATGCGCACGCTGAGCTTGCAGACTTTTCCAGGAGTGATGCTTGCGGGGCCTGGGAACAATTTAAAGGCTCGTGACTTCCCAGCCGGCACAGAGCAGCCCCTCCACGCACGCTGTCCCATGCCGCAGCACCCAACTGCACTTGCCTCTATTCAGAACGAGGTTAAAACATGTCTTTCCAGGCCAATTCGTTTAAAACTGCAGAAAAACTCCTCTCCTGTGGAGGAGGAGACCAGGTTAAATTAGCTCAACTGCCCCAAAATCCGCATGGCATTTCCAAAGCTGGGACAGAAGGAGCATAGTCTTAGACTTAAGTGATTTCCATCCAACCGTGGCCCTGCCCACAGCAGTAATTGTGGTTAGCCTTCACAATAAACCTCTTTGTTTATTGGCCTGAAAAATTACCACAGGCTTTTGCCATGGCCAGGACAGCACAGGCGAGACCGAGGCTGAAGACACTCGGTGAGGACGAACACAAGGAAAGGTCCAGCCACACGTGAAGGCTAACCGCTGAGCTGAGCCACCTTCCAGAGCTAATCAAGAGAGAAGAGAAGCTCAGCAACACATTTCACCTCGGCGTGCTCTGCCAAAGCTAGCAGGGCAGGGCTGCCAGCCGCAGAGATCTACCTGAAGAGCACAGCACAGGAGGAGTGAACTCGTCGGCTAAGTATTTGGGGGGGGAACGCAGCCTGCTCGTGAGAAGGTTAGAGGGTTTTTAAATGATATTTGCATAGAATTAGAAACTAATAATTAAAGTAGTGAATCATCTGAAAGGCACTACACTAATACCGTCTTCACAATAATTATCTCACCAGAATTTCAGAGGCTGAGTTATTTTCTATTGGATTTACAATTAATTTTGTAAAAATAACAAATCCTCCCTCAGCGAGTCTATAGTACTATAATGATAGTACTGCAAAGTGCCATGCAGTCATTAACCGGTTGATCTTCACAACACTACGGTGAGGTGGGGAAGCACTGTTATCTCCGTTTTGGGAAGCCTGTAGACAAGGGAGCTGAGCTCTGCTTTCAACCCAAACCGTGAAAACTTGTCACAACCCCAGCCATCTCACGCCCTTGTTAGTCACCTGGAATACCAGGACACACGTGCTATCCGCTGTCTCGTTCAAAACCACACGTCAGGTTCCTGGCAATGCAGGAATTAAAGCTCACGTAGAAGTTCTGGTTGTCTGACCTCTCCTATCTTCAGGTGCATCCACCAGAGCACTTCATTCAGGCACAGCCCTGCACAGACCAGGAGCCCAGTGCACATCCCACATTGCTACGCTTTTGACTTCTGCAAGAGACAGGAACTAGCAAATAGAAAACAGTGAATCAGGCTAGAAGAAAGCCATTCTTTATTATTTTTTAAAGGTTAAAGAAAGTTAGAATGGAGTTAGCTCCCCATTTCCTTGATACCTGCAGAGATGTTTGGGGGAGGAAGGCCATAGCCAGGACTGAGCCATGGGCTTAGTCAGAAACAGAGGGTGAGGAAGAGGCGTTGTGCCTCATGGGAAAGGGAAAAGCAGGCGATGGGGCTGAGGAACTGAGGACCACCACAGAGAGCAGGGGCAACAACCGGAAGATGAACCCCAGCTTGTTAAAGTCTGCTCTAAACCGAACCTTCAAATCGAAGAGCGCTCTGTCTTCCTGCCACCTCAGCATACCACCCCCAAAACAAAGCATCTCCCTTCAAGCGGGCACAGGGGGCTCTGGCTGTCATGAGGAATATCACTAGCCACCGATACCTTTGAAACCCCACTCACTCCCAAAGTATGACCCCTTACGTTATTCTCGGGTAGTGGCAGGGGTTGAAAAAGCAGAGCTGTCGGAGGGGATCGTGGATGTGTTCAGATATATATTAATTAGAATTCCTGCACAGTTTTCTTCTGTTAATTATAGCTTAATTTGATTGCTTAATAGCTCTGGTTTTTGTAATGTTTAGCACCTGTTGTAAATTGCACAAGATAAATCGTCTTCTACCATCTACTCTGTTTACTCCTAAATTTTGCATTTCCCTTTCAGCTCATGGCTTTGGATTTGAGCTGTCTCCTTTTCTTGTCTTTGGCCTTTTCACCAAAGAAATCTTTTTTTCAATGGGCTATTTAACCAATGAAGTGGGTTTCATTTAAATACCTTCTTAAAAGCTACAGTTTTGAAAATAATAACGGGTAAAGAGGAGTATTCGCACACTGTAAGTGTGCAAATGTTGACCCGCGGAATTATGCAGGATTTCGTTTATGCAATATTCATTCTTTTTGTTGTTTCCTTCTCCCTTTTCAATGCAAGGAGGGGAGGACGGTTATCCTTCTCTTACAGGATTATTAGACAGAAGTGGAGGCCCTGCGTCATTAATTGATTTCTTCCATACTTTGCACTATGATACAATTTTTCAAGGCTGTGCATAATTGTGTTCCCTGTGCCACTGCTCTATGTTCTGTCCTTGTCATATTGTCATTGAAGGCTGATTCCACCCTCTGTAATTGGAGATGTTCTACTTTTGGACAAAGGTGTGGGGGCAGCTCAGGGGAACAGTGCTGACATTTACTTCATCAATTTATTTTTATTGTTCCTACATTTATTGCAGCTATAACAGCCCTTTAATAGTTATATCTCCTCCCTGTAGGGTATTCTGGTATTTGAAATTTTTTTAACTCATTTGTTCTCATAGATAACAGTAAAGTGCATTTCATGCTAACCTTTAGGTTTCAATCTTCTCTCTTTCTTTGGTTCTGAAGCAGTTGCAGCTTTAAACTTTTACTGCATTGTCAGTCTAAAGGCCACCACCACTGAGTCCATTCTAACACTGGAGTAACCACAAATTAGTGGTCCTGAAAATTTGAGGGAGGCTAGTCCTAAGCCAAGAGCATAGCTATTATCATAATTCAAAATTCGTCGTCCTTTTAATAGAGGGGGAGAAAAATACTGTAAATACTAGCATCGAGTCTCCTTTTACAGTCTTCAGTCCAATAAGGGTCATAATTACCTCTTTACGACTGATAAAGTAACTGACTCGACCACCTCCGCGCTCGTGCCCTTCAATACCTGCACGCACGCCAAACGAGGTGAACACTTAAACAAAACCACGCTTCCGTCTGCAGGTTTCCCTTTGTCCCTGCCACCCCCTTCCTTCACCAGTGGACCTTTTCTCTCTATAAGGTTTGATCACGCTCGCTGCTTAATCTGCAATTTAATAGCACCTTGCAAAATATGTGATTTCTAATTACCTTGGGAGGGGGGAGTTCAGCAGGTAATTTTCACTATTCAGGGATAGCCCTCCTCGTCCCCAGACTTCCTGATACGAACTCTCTGACAAGTGCTCTCAGTCCTGGGTGAGACCCAACCCTAGGCACCAGCTCCCCAGGCTGGCTTCCCACCACAGCTCCAACACCTGCAGGGGCCAGGAGCAAGCAATGCCACCAGGTCTCCAACACACGAGATCTTCAAACATCAAGACAAGCCCTACTGCTACGCAGGTTTTGCTCACAGTTTTGCTCCACTGACACTGTTTTTTGCTCCACAGTTTTGCAGCAGTGGAGCAGAAACCTGCAAAAGCCAGGAAGTTTGCGTTGGTGAGGGACCTTCCTGCACACAGCCAGGCTGAAGTGCCCACTCCAGGAAGACATGCCCAGAAAGTGCACTGTCCTTCAAAAAAGGAAGAGAAGTCTACACTGCCACCAGAGGAAAACCCAGTTGCTCATCTTTCAGATATATATGTGTATATGTTTCTTTTAATGGCAGCTCTTGGCAAAACCATTTCTCACCTCACCTCCCTGGCTCCACCTTCTTTTGCTACACGGAGATGCTCTTTTTCCTCAAAGCCTTTTCCCTTAAAGACACTGCCAAGAAACAGCTTAATTAAAGTCAATGGAGACATTTGGAGCAAGAACAAATTAGGCCAGGGAGATAAACTAGAAATGAGATAATAAAGGATAAGAAATGAGGACTTAAACTGGTGGTAAAACCCATGTTTTTTAATGGAGCTGCATGTCTTTCTCGCTACCAAATGTACCCAAAGTTACCTTTAAGCAGCTATTTTATGCACTTTGTGGAGCATCTACTCATATCTGCTGACTTACACGCAGTTATTTGGGTATTTTATTGGTTGATTTTCTGAACTCCAGGGGAGATGGTTAGTCCACAGCTAGTCCTCTGCATTAGCACTGCTTTCTGCAGCGTTAGTAGTGTCAAAGCTCAAAGCACAGCTCAAAGATCTGCCATCCAGCCAGGGGGTCTGGTCCTGCTGCCGGCTGGCTGTCCCCTCCCCAGTGCTGCCTGCCCCAGCGATATCAGCACGTGGGCCGTAGCGATAGCCAGCGCCTCGGGGGCTAAGTGGTAACAGGTTTCAGAAGATTTTACAGGAATCTCGGCAAATTGCTTGCTCAGAAAATTCAAGCAGGCATGCCTGGTCAAAACTCTGCTGTTCTGGTTACACCCACTTAAGTCAGGAGTCATGCCACTGAACTCAATGACTTTAGTGCACCACTGCAAAATTGGTAGGAATTAATTTAAAAAAAAAATAAAAGTCTTGGCTTTTATTGCCTCCCTGACATGGACAAACACGCAACAAGGCTCACCCGAGTCAGTAGCATTAATTACATTGGTCAGTGTTCAAACCCCAGCATAATGTAAGAACACAACTCAGACTTCCAGGGCTGATTTTCCGAAGTAGTTTTCGTCTTATCTCCAACTTTTTTCCTTTCTCGTCTTGCATGCACCAAGTTGGGTTCATGCACCTGAACGAGAAGTGCTAAAGCCCAGTCTAACAGCTCACTGAAGGTGAGCGCACGGTGTCACTTCTGCCAGTCTTAATAACATGCCCCAAAAGCAATCGATGTATCTGGAAGAGTGAAATTGTTCAAAAAGTGATCAAAAACACTCCTGTAGAAGAACCCTTTAGAAATAATTATTCAAGCCTTCAGCCCCATCCTCCTGCTGCATTTAGAGTTTGAGAAAAGCATGCACGAGTTTGCAGACATGCATGAAGTTGCAGCTGTACAGCTTCCCCATGCCAAACCCAGAGAATGGCGTGGCTCAGGCTGCAAGCCGTGCCCTCGCTGATGAGCCAGTACTCGCATTCACAGCAGGACAAAGCTTCATGATCTGGCTTTCTCTCACCATGATTAAAAATAATTTAGACTGGTAGGAACAGGTGCAATTTAAACCACGGTTGCCACTGGTATTGGCGGAAGCAATATCGGTGTTTACTTCTCCCCAGCCTCAGTAACTTTTGATTACAAAACTAGCAAAAGGGAGCAGGGGTAGAGGGATGAATCACATCATGCGTGAGGAGAGGCCTGCTCATCATTTTCAGATTCTTTGTCATCTGAATGCTTCTAGGAAGTCATAAAAAATAATTTTAGTATTTCTCATGTGAAAAGGGAAAGGGATTTTCCACGTGCTTCTGAGAAAGAAAAAAAATAATCTGCATTAAATTGCTGTTATTGCAAAAAAAAAAAAATCAAGTTTGTATTTTCAACAAAGTCAAAGCAAGTTTTCAAATACTCACAGTCTGAAAACTAGTGTGCCTTGTGTTTTACCAACCATGTGTCTGCATCTCATGTCTCACCTAAACAGGGGCAGTTTCGGGGTCTTCCAGCTGTTGGCCACAGAAGGCAATGCTCCATGACAGCATGCACACACGGTGCCACATAAGCACTGTCCCCCCCTTCAAAACCCCGTGCAGGCAACCCCCCCATTCAGAAATTTAAGCCAAAATCTCATTGTCCAGCCTCCGGGGAGCAGCGCTGACCCAAGGATTGACTCTAATCCAAGCGATTAAGGCAGTGAACAAACTCTCCTGCTGCTTGTAAAAGCTCTCCCCAAAAGAAGCTGCATTCATTGTAAAGCTAACAACAATGCAGGGTATCTTCAAAGACTGACGAGCGGTCACACACGAAGGAAAAATAATTGTGCGAGGGTATGTGCCTGGGGCTCCCACCCCAGCAGGACCACGTGGCCCCGCTCTCCAGGCAAAACCAATGGTGGTTTCTTAATTAATCCTTGATCTCATTTGGCCACGTCCTGCCACAGCTTCTGCGCTGCCACTTGTGATCCCTCTAACCAGTCAGTCACAAAAATATCCCAACAATTACAGCGTTTGAGCATCCTGCCATACCCCTCACCTGTAACGGGAATACCCCCACAGAAGTCACAGTCTCCCGGTCCCTGTCAGCCCACGCTTTTGCCCCTGGCTGCTAGGTGTGGCTGCACATACGTAGAGGCTGAGATGTCACAAAGCGGGGCTGCAGGGTCGTAACACATGCCCCACGTTGTCCGAGACAAGGGGAAAGCCAAGCCTTGGAGCCCTTCTCTATTTGCAAGTCTTGCAGCGCCAGAACATGGGTTATTCCCAGCTCTGAGCAGACCACTCCAGCTGACATGGAAAACCAATAAGCAAAAAACTGGCACATGGGCTTTTTCGCATTAATTTCTGGTTTTGCAACACTTCAGGGCCATCACACACAGAGGGTCAAAGGTGAGAGTGCCCAAGCTTCAGGCTCTGCTTCAGCTGGAGCCTGAGGTCTAACAGGAACATTTCCCAGGTGGGAGATTCTCCCTTCCCTCCAGGACAGGCAGCTACCACTAAAGACCTAGATGCCTACGGAGATGCAACCTGTGTACATACACTAGTAACTTTAAGCAGCTGAATGGACTCACATAAGTTCTTGCCGTATAGAAGAACGAGTGTCCAGCTTTGCTCCAGCCCATCGCTGGAGATTTACCTACAATTTCCTCTACTGACAAGCACGTCCACAACACAAAGCCAGATATGCCAATGAAAGAGCGATAGATTGGCTTAAACCTCAGGAATAAAGAAGTCTCATCTTGGGAGCTCTCTCTGGAGTCTGTTGGCTTTGGTAACTCTTTCAGCTCCCATTTCTGAGCTGCTCTCCAGGGCCAACAGAACCAGCGTTGCTACGGCTAGAACATCCTACTGCTCGTGGCAAGAAAAAGGAAGAAGCAACCGCTGCAACGCTAACCAGAAGTGAAAGAGCCTCAAAGCCACCGGAGCTGCTACCTGCGCCAATTCACATCGGGTTTCTCTTCAACATCCCTGTTTGCTGGGAAAGCTAACAAAACTCAAACAGATGAAGAAAAAAAGCGAAAGCAAAGGCAGTGAGTCAAACTGGAGTCTGTAATAACAGAAAACTGCAATTACAACAACACTGAATTTGCCACACTAGCCTACATTTAAGGTTATGTCATAGTTCCCATTAGGATCCTCCCAGTACTTTTGTTCCAATGGATTTAAAATTAAACCGCAAAAAATTGCTTCTACCCCACGTTTGCCCTCTGCTCACACGTAAGACTGCTTTCGTGCCTCTAGAACTGACACCAATTTTAAGCTTTTGTTAATTTATTTATAACAGACCTGAAAACCAACAACAGAAGTTGAAGCAAGGTTACTTTGCATCAGGACGCACGAATGCTGATTAGCTTTTCTAAAATGAAATTTTCCAAACTGGTAGATTTTAAAGCCAAATATTAAAGCCTTATGAACCTGCCTGTATCTTGGGATGGGATTGGGAGCATCCATAAAAACCCCACGGATGACTTATTCAAGCACTGCTTTGTGATTTAGGTAACCACATTTTGGACAGTGATTTCAGATACTTTAATGTCTGACTGACCCCAAAACTTTGCTCCTTAGAGGGCAGCGCTCCAGCCCTCCAAAAATGAATTTTCACTTCAAGGTCTCCACCAGGAGCTCCTATCTTCCCCCCCGACAATTTTTCCCTGAGGCCAAACTTCCACATAGTGTAATTTCTGCCGGTATTGGTTACACCAGAGAAGAATTTAGTCTTCTGATTAAAATCAATCACTTTTCTGCAGTTTGGGACGTTTCTGTTTAAGTCTTTTCTTACCTTCTGTTTCCCGATTTGAGGGTTAGCACTGGTTGTTTCTGACTTTGTCCCCCGCCTTGTCTTTTAACTTTGTTTCCTGTTTACCGCAAACGATACTGTATGTCACTTTTGCTGACAAAGCTGAAACCCTGATTAGTTCACCTTTAAAAGTGACCATCACAAACGTCACCGTCCCCCCCGTGCAGCAGTGCTGCAAAGCCTGCTTGTGCAGTGCTTTGAAGGTGACCTGCCCCACATAAATACTTACTAATTTTTATTTACGTCTTGCTGTAGATGTGACTGCTCAGGAGAGTGGTCAGTAATCTTTCAGCACGTGGCAGCTCGTGCCTTCACAGCTCCCACGAGACCAGGCTACCAGAGAAGATGCTGTGGATGAGCGCACTAGCCCCTGGTCCTGCAGGTTGGTTCCCCATCCCTCTTGACATGCTGCTGTGGGATCCACTTCCGTGGAGGTCCTAACCTCCAGCGCAAAACTTTCAGAGGTCCCTCCAAGCACAGAACCAAGCCCATAGGCAAAATGGGATTTCAGAGTTATCCTCAGCAGTGCAAACCTGCCCAGCTCCCTGTGGAACTGATGGCAGCACAGATTCAGAGCGCCTACCTTTTAGGAAAGTCTTAGAGTTGTCTTTCCCTTTTGCTACACATTCCTTTGTGCCTTTTTTTTTTTTTTAATCTATAATTTATTAAAAATGTCACTTGATAGGGCTTTTGCTATGCCTAGCTGGAACTTCTTCTAAAGTACTTCTCAGTAGGCTCTGTAAAACTCCCCTTTGATTACCATGTGATTAGTTTGTTCAGCTGATGGCCTTTCTTCTCCAAGGTACTCATTGTGTCTCCTGCCTCCTATGCAGTTCTTAAGAATTTAAATGAGCCATTTTATTTCTTCCTACAAGTGAAGATCGCCAAACCCAGCCCCACCCTTCTGCTTTCACTTTTAGTGTGCCTAATAAAAAGTAGTGTGTTGGGTGTTTTTTGTTGTGTTTTTGTTGTTTTTTTTTTCTTTCTAGGGGTCGTGGCTAATGGAGAATTTTATGTCGTTTCTGACATTGTTTGTTGCGCCTCCCACAAGACTGCCTGCTCCTAAGGATTGAAAGACAGTGGCATAAATGTCAGGGAAATGCCTCTGCTATGTCAGGTCTAATTAGACATTTGTACTTGTGGGACAGACACCTCCACTATAAAATTCAAAGCTCAGTCTCACTTAGTGCATGCTCACAGAAATTTATGAGGAGAAGGCATCACAAACGCACACAGACCTACACAGATAACCTTTTCCTATGGTTTACGTGAGACACCATGCCAAGTCTGATGCAATTTCTTATGGCCTTTTAGTTCAGCCCCCCACAGTACACGCTTCCATCCCCACTTCAGCATCAGAGGCTTCCACCATGTGAAACACAGGCACCTTCCTCTGCTGAGCTTTAGCAAATTGTTTTCCAGAAAGAGAGATAAACCTTGACCTGAGGCTTAAGTCTCCAACAAACTAAAAACCAATGAGCACGGCTAGTTGCTTGAAATCTGTGCCCAGGGTCCCCAGGTCTTGAGGCTCCCATCATGCTGCGCAGACCCGACCCACCAGCTGCCCATCGAACAACCATCCCTACAAACCACGTGCCTACAAAGGGGGAACTTGATGCTCACCACGGCTTGCAGGCTTAGGTGGATGCAGGCAGCCCAAGAGTTACCTCTCAATCTCAAACCTCTTCTATAGACTTGCCAGGCTCATCCCAGCTCCTCTGGAGTTTACAGCACTCCTTGACCGATGCTTCTGACACCAATGGGCATTTAAGTGGATTGTAGGTAGAGCAACTGCATAAATCTCACTTGGGTCTGAACCCAGCAGGTAAGAGGCAAGACATCGCATCCAAATGCTGCAGCCAGCTCTGCTGCTAGGGCAGCCCTGGGGAGCCCTGCAGTACAGCCCACGGACAAGAAAGTCCTCGCAGCAGTGCTCCCACACGGCTTCCTGGGAGCCTCACCGGGGTGCACAACTGCTCTGCAGCACAGGCCTTGCTGGGTGCCTCCCGCTGTGATTTAACTGCCCTGGCCCCCACTGCTCAAACATCTGAAAATCTTTTTAAGGACAAAACCAGCAAGAAGCGTGCATACATGTGCTCATGTGTGCGTACATGCGTATGTAGAAGAAACGGGGGTGAGTTGAAAAAGAAAGTAAATGAACTCTCGGGGGGGGGGGCGGGGGGGGAGGGGGTTAGTCTCATCTTGTCCAAGTTTTAACTTCCCCTCTTTTGTCCACCCAAATCTGAGAGAGCAGCTCCCTCTGTGGGTTTTCCTTCTCGGCTGTTTGTTTGCTCGCTGAGGGTGTATCTAGGGAAGTGGAGAGGGTACCTGGCTCGCGCCAGGGATCGCTCCTCGGGGCTTCCTCACTAGCAGAGAGGAAGCTGAAGAGCACCACGAGCCACCATCCAAAAGTCAAAAAGGTTCATGCACCTCTACCCCTCAGCTGAGAATAAAATCCACCAAAACTTAGGCACTTTCTGGATCCGTATTCGTACAGGTAGTTCATACCACAACATGCAAATGCTCGTGTGAGTGAGAGACTGAGCTCCCCGTGCAAAGAAGGCTCCATGTTGTCCCCACAGGGCACTGCAGATTAAATGAGAGCTGGACAAATGGGAATAAGTGGTAAAGTGAACTTTCATACAGCAGCAGAACCGCTGCGCTTTAAGCTGCACGTATGTGTTTGTATTTGAATGCGGCTCTCGCCTGGAAGAGATTACAGTTTAGTGAAAGAACTTGTCACCCAGATGATTACACGGAGCGAATTAGCAGCAGCGCACTATCTTTTGACTGTGCCACGAAGAGCAGATGAATAAAAGTCAAGCATACACATGAAATAAATCTGTCGTAAAAACCCTGGATCAGTAAAAATCCTTTCCCGACCTTTAGGTCAAACTAAAATGGTCAAAGCCCACAGTCCATTAAACAGAAGAACGACTTCTAAGGACATGGGATAGGGAGGGAAGCGTGCCTGCCCCGAGAGCCAGCAGCAGGTCCATGCACCAGTGCCACCCCAGTGAGGAACATGGAAACCTGGAGCCCCAGCCATGCAATCGGTAAAGACGGTGTGCATATGAAAGATCCCTTGTTCTGTTTCATAAGAGATTTGGTCTTAATCCTGGCATCCTGGCTGGGCTCCAGGGTAATTGCGTGCCACCCACACAAGATGTCCTGTGCTGTTGAGACTGAACGTGCCATTCTTTGCTTCCTGGCCAAAAGAATGAGTCTTGCGCGATACACCTGAAATCCCAAATCTGCTTCCTTTGCCCTACTCCGGCAGGAGGGGCTGTGCACAAACGTGGGCTTTGCAATCACCCTCCACCACTCCAGTGGCGCCAGGGCCCCAGGGCTCACAGCCCAGCCCGCCTCCAGCCCCGCGGGGCACCGCTCTTACCCGCTGTTGGACAACCACTGCTTCGCAGCTGTGTTTCTGCAGCGGGCACAGGCAGTACCGTTCCTAGGTTGAGTAAGATACCTTGGGATCCCTGTAGAGGTATAACAAGGCCGAGGGCCAGGATCACTTCTGTGCTTTGAAATTTTTATCCAGAATTCAAGGTTCTCCTTCCCACTCCGCTTACTTTGGATTACCAGCCTCCAGCCACCCAAATCCCGCAAAGGGCTGAACGTTTCCAGGCACAGGCAGCTCTTCCCCTCCCTGCTTTTGGTTGAGAGCACAGACTCTTGCATGTTATTCTAAACTACATGCCATGAAGTGTGCGTGTGTCAAGGGAGGGGCTGGTATTATATTCCCAGCCTAATGCAGGAGGATATACATCCATAGTTCCCCAATGACTGAGACGAGCACATACCCTGGGGGAGTTTGCAATGGATATGAGCAATATTGAGACAAAGAGGTGCATTTGTGGGAGGGTGCCTCACACCGAGGAGAGCTGTCAAAAATGGATATGAGTATTAAAACTGCACTCTCATTCCCCTAGATATTTTCTAAAGTCAGTGGGGGAAAGAAGTCTGTTTTCGCAGTCCAAGCAGCTTTGGGAAGCCATGCACCGCCCCAGGCAGGGCAGGAGGGCAGGTGCCCTGTCCTAGCCCACCCAAAGCGGAGGGCTTTTAATAATGCTTGTTTTGAGCGGGTGAGACCAGTTCCAGATGAGCTCCCAGTTTTTACAGAACTAAAATGTTTGCAAAAATATCTTTAATGAACTGAAAATGTTAATTTGAAAGTCTGCTCTGTGGAAAGAGTGAGGCTCGCAGAGGGAAGGAAATGACACACGGTTGTTGACTGGCAGGAGGCTGGTTTCAATCGTGCCTCCGTGAGGCACAGAGAAGCAGAGAGGAGGCCTCAGAGCTGGTCCAAAACCCTGAGCCAGGCAAGACCTTCCAGAGTGAGCTTTGTCACAGATCACAAGAATTGACCCCATCCTCCCCAGAACTCTTATTTCCAGGCAGAGATACCCTCCCACCCCTTCCCCAGGTAAAACCAGCCCCTCCTGCCACTCTGAACACTCGCGGCAACCCAAAGAGGTGCTCGGCAGAGGCCATCCACATCCCCGCGGCCATCAGGTGGTCCTTCGCGCGGAGGGCAGCAGCAGCCAGGTACTGCACAGCCGGATCAAGGATTGGGATGATCCCGAAGCCAAAGGCATGCAGCTGCAGCACTTCTCTCTGCACCCAAACTTGTACTTCTTTCTGCAGCTCTGACACAGAACACAGGAGCTTTCCATCCCCCGGCCTGCTGAGAAGGGAGGGGGGGGAGAAGGCGATTTTTCTAACTGAAGGAAAATCCATGCCAAGTCCTACAAGCAGGCTTGGCCAGGTGCCAGGAAATGTGTAAATTTTCGTGAGCTTGGGCTATTTTGCCAGAAGTCTGCAATGTGTCTGGACACGACTGGTTCCCCTTTGTCAGCCCCGGCCTGACCAACCAGGAAGTTTGAGAAGGAAAAAAAAAAAAAAAAAAAAAAAGAGAGAGAGACAGACAGATAGTTTTTTTTCCTGGTAACACAATGACTCTCCTGTGATACCTTTTATTTCTGTACCAGCAACCACACTGGTCCCACACTTTAGGGCAAGAGAGGAGGGGTATGAGAGCCATTTAATTCTTCAAAAACCAATTTTTTGTTGCCATGTTTGCTGATAACCTCACCAGTGCTCTCTCAGCTGCACGGTGGTTATTAGTGTGGCTTGTTTCTATAAATACCAGCATTAACTCCTTGTATTCCCCAAGGACCGAGTTAGAAAGAAAGGGGGCATTTGTACAACTCTTACTTTTTCTTCTTCTTTAAAAAAGGGAAAAACAGCCGAGTTTCGTGTAACATGTCGTTAATTGATTTACCCAGATGTCTAAGCGAAGGGCTGCAAACACGTACCTCTGCAAAGTGTCAACCCCCTGCCCAGCCAGCAAGCCCTTCCCTCCTGCCTTTGGGCTGGGTGGCGACTGCCTTTACTTAAATTTCAAGCACTTCACACAACTGCAGGAATACAGCCCTGGGTAGCTGCTTAGCAGAATCCCAGTTTTCCTTCCTGCAGACAACCATAAACCAAATTGGAAAGGCAAAACCTCCTCCCAGTTGCACCTGAGACTTTTAACCAGGTGGGGCAAGAAGCAGAGCCAGAAGAGGAGTGTGCATGTGAGTGGTTTGAAAGCTCAGCTTCATTCCCACACCGTTCCACTGCTCAGCAAGGTTCAGCTCCTCCAAGCATCCTTAGGAAACAGGAGAGGGATCACTGAGCTAGTAGGCGGGAGACAGTGGGCATAAGGAGGAAGATGAGGGGTCTGCCGCCACCAGGAACAGCTCAGCCACGGGGAGACAGCTCCGTGCCTCGGCTCTGCTCCACCGTCGCCCTTGTCTCACCAGCACAGGCCCCTTTCAGCACGAGTAACCTTCACGTCCATCTCACAGCTGGAGGACACACCTGCAGAGGCGGTCAAGTGTGGACAGAGGAAGTTTAAGAGTGAAAATGCTGCTTTTTCTCACCCTGCACTCTTTAAAATCGCAGAAGCCATCGCCCTAGTGAGACTGCCAACTACAAAGGCCCGTATCACCCAAGCAGAAAGCGTGAGAAGCTCTCATCAGTGCACAAATCCCACCTCTAGCCTGGCGGCCCCAGGTCTAAACCAGAGGGTTTCAGCCTCGGTGCCTGTGACTAACACTACAAGGATGAAGACAGCTCCTGCTCCTGGCAGCTCCTGTTCAGCCAAAGCAGCACTGGGCTCAAACTCTTCCAAACACTCCCAGAAGAAAAATCCTCTTAAAATAAGTGTTCAAAAATATCCTAGAAGTTTCGTTCCAATGATTTAGGTATCCACTTAGTTTCCCCACCAACCGACAGAGGACTTGATCAAACGGGAAAGAAAAGCAGACTCAGGAAAGACACTCACTGTGTAGCTCACGTTTAACTTCAAGTAAATTGATATCCACATATATTTTTTTAAATATATATATAGGAGGCTTTCCAGATATATAAGTGAGCCAAGAAGCACGTTCAAGACAGGCCAAAGGATGCAGAAAAAGTAAGATGTCTGGGTGAACAGATTAAAAGAAAACAATGATACTAGTAGAGACTGTTTTGAAATCTTTAAGAAAAACGTGGCTCCCAAGAGCGAGGCAGTGCATTCAAGGGACTGAGTGGTACTGTTGGCATCAAACAGGAAGCCCAAATGTTCACAGGAATGAGATGCCCTTGAGCAAGTTTTCACGTGAAAAGGATAGAAATTGCTTATTTTTTCCAGTAGCAAATACGCTTGTCATCTCTTTCCACCAGTCCTCCCTTAATGCACACACTGTGTCTGGTCAATGAAATTAACCCCCACCCTCATTAAAACCATCTTTCCCTTACACGCCTGTTCCACCTCAGTTCAAGCAGTCAGACCACAAAGACCTTCTCAGCATCGGAGAATTTTTCCAACTCCTGCAAACCTCTATTGCCAGAAAACTGTGTTTGTTCCACTTACCCAAATATCGCTCCAATTACTAAAGAAGCAAGATTACCCCAAATCATCCTGGCTAAGAGTCTGCAGTGAAACAGACGCAGGAAACCTGGGAACAGCAGCTTTCCAGCCACACTGATGGGCTATAACTATTCCATTTCATGGCACCAATCCATTCATTTTCCCTTGATCCAGGGCACTGCCAGGCATCACTATGAGGTGACAGATGCTGCTCTTTAATGGCTGAGTAAAGCCTCAGGTATACACAAAGGCTTAGTTTTAAACAAGAATTAAAGTGTTTGTGCATATGCTTCTGCGGAAGAGACTTGAGGGATTTGCTGATGTACTTGGATGTACAGCTCAAACAATGCTGTCAGTTTTAGAAAGTATAAAAGCGGCTGGATCAGGAAATCAAAGCAAGCTTGTAAAAATATAATTTCTGAAGCAACATCTCTTAACATAACCTAGCAGGCACAGGTCAGTCCCACCCAAATCGCTCATCTCTTAGGGGAAAAAGAACTTAGAAACAGCGGCATACAACAGCACATGATCAGAGCAATGGTGTGTCCCGACAGCTCAAACCCCACAGACAGCCAGGACGCACCGAAGGGCCTTTCAGCCAACACGTCCTGCCTTATGCTGCTGGCCCAGCAAAGAGAGGTCACCAGCACAGGGCACCCCGATTTCTAGCTCAAAGCCAGCAGTTCATGCTCTATCCAGGCATCAGTCAGTCACACAACAGTACGTGAAGGAGCACATACAGATGGTCAAGATGCCCCGCCAAAACCACCCACATTTTTCCACCAGCAGGCGTTGGTTCATCTCTTAGGTTTTTTTGTACTGAAGAGATTTTCCTTTTTTAAAGGTTCTTCCTTTCTGAAGCACCAGGTCTTTGCTTTCCCTGGAAGGCCTTGGTTTTCATTGACAAAGAAACAAGCACTTAAAAGCAGAAGAGACCCTGCCACAGCCTAAACCATATCGACTGGAGAATTGGATCATCCAGGGGGTCTCACTTGATCTGTCCTTCAGGTGAATCAGCCTCTGCATTTTCCTCTTCACAACTGAATTTTCTGACTAGTGCCAGCTTCCCTTCACATCACATCATGTCCCGCCATGAGCAACTCCTGTTGTGCACGCAGTGGCTCAGTAAAACCAGAACTCTGGTGAATCACAGAAGACAGAAAAGGGAAGGTTGGTATTACCAAAAAAAAAAAAAAAAAAATCAGCCTTTGCTGACAGGTTTTATTTTAGCCCCCCAAAAGTCAACAATTCCATGTAAAATTTTTAACTGAAGTATTTCTTTCCTCACTTTTGCAAGCATTTCTCCCTACAGGAGGGGGAAATTTATCCCAACTCCAGCAATGCACGCTCTGCCCACAACCAGCCTTTCTGGTTGCTTCCTTAGGCTGGTTTGAATCAAAGCTACCATTCATCCACGACCCACTCCTGCACGAGACCTGGGCACACTGATCCACCATATACTCGTAGGAAAAGGACATAAAAATAAAGCAGATGCTATTAGCATTCAGAGCACACATCCACTTGCTAACCCCCCTTTCATAGCCTTGTGTATGCCTTGAATCAGAGGGCTAACAAGACAGAATGCTATGAATAAACTCGGTATGAATAAAGTATGAATTCTCTGTATGAATAAGGTCTTGGAGTAAGTGTTCAAAAACCCAGTGCCACCCTGAAGACTCCCAATACAGAGAGGAATAAAGGCAGAACAAGAGTGGCCCAGCGGTGCATCAGCCACAGCTTGCAGTCCGGCCGGCCCAAGCCGATGAGCTGCGCTCGCCCTGCCCAGCTCAGACGTGCGGTTAGGCTGAGGGAGAAGGCTGCCCCGATGCTCTCCATCCTCACACAGCGCCCTGGGCTGGTGCCGCCACCAGAAGGGAGCTGCTCGGCATGGAGAGATGAACAACCAGCCCTGGAACAACCAACCCCTGCACTGAGCAAGTGCTTCCAGGGTCTAAGTGAGAACCTGAAACTAAGTGAGAACCTGAAACTAAGTGAGAACCTGAAAACGGAGATGGGGACACCACCTGAATGATTCCCTCCCAGTCCTCTGCTTCGTCCACTCCACAATCTGGAGCAACTGCATGCACTGCACTGCGTGGCACCTACATTTCTTGCCAAAAATACGGTGCTTAAGATGGGAAGAACTTTTACTGTGCCACGCTTACCTCCAGATTCAGCAACAGATGCAAGACTCACAGGCACAAGGGAAGTCATGGGAGGAGCACAAGAGCAGCAGGATGAGCGCGAGCTTTCCCCGTGCAGCTAATACCTGCCTGCTCCACAGACAGACACAAGGAAAGGACTGAGGGCCAGCTGGTCTCAGTCACGCTACAATGGAAATCCAGTGTATCCTCCTACAAGTCCTCCTAAGGTAAAGGTCATCAGCAACAGGGTCCCCCTTTGTGACAGCCTGCTGGTCAGCTCAATAATGAACCCCTGCTCATGGGACTGTGGCTGTACTTCTTTGTTAATGCCCACAGACAACAATAATCAAATATTCTCATGGTAGAAAAAACACACAAGCCATGCTGATGGTTAACTGGCCTCCCATTTCCAGCTCACCTACTAAAACCTTAATAATAAGTCTGACCTACATGAAATATTCAAATTCTGTGCATCTCAGTAATTCTTTATATGACATACCTAAATCCCTTTGTGGTTCTCCACAAGCCATTATACTCTGTACTGCTATTTGTAAACTCCTTCTACTTCAGTACCATAGCAAACAGCCTTCCCACCCCACCCCCCACTTCAACAGCATTATTTACAATTACTGAAAATAAATATGAAATGCCCCGTGCCTTCGGCTCTGTTAGCGTTCTCCTTGACTCTCACCTTCTCCCAAGGCCAGAAATTCTGGAGCCATCCTTGACACTCAAGCTTTCTTTCCCTCTCCTGCCTCCCATGTCCATAAATCTGCCTGTCACCACCTCCAGATCACTGACAAAGCCCATCCTTACCTTGACCCTGCCTCTGCTGAAATTTCTACCCGGACCATAATTACTTCCTATCTTGACTATAGTAAATTCTTTTCCCCTTTTTCATTTTTATGGTCTGAAGCAAACTCTGTAAAGTTTAAGTAATCCATGTTCCTGCTGCCGCACTGCTCCTCTCCCCTTCCCTTCTTTCCCCAACCTCCTTCTCCTTCCCAAAGGAAAGGGATTACAGGAGGTGGAGAGAATACAGCAACACCATCCTTCGCTGGTAGTTTCCAGATCCAATTTGCACCCCACAGACCCAACACTGGGCTGTTGGGTCCACAGATGTGTCCTCCTATGCCTCTTCTT
Organism: Oxyura jamaicensis; assembly: GCF_011077185.1. Classification (NCBI taxonomy): domain Eukaryota; kingdom Metazoa; phylum Chordata; class Aves; order Anseriformes; family Anatidae; genus Oxyura; species Oxyura jamaicensis. The sequence continues at coordinate 3,981,324 of NC_048895.1, forward strand.
ATTAAAAGTACCTATTTGTTACAATGCTTGTCATGAGTTGTCTTAAACCTGGAGTCGGGGGACAAGTTGCGGCAGGGTAAGCCAGGACGTGCATTTGCAGCACAGCAGCTATCCTGCAAGAGCTGCACATGAAGTCAGCGCCGCTGGTCCCCACTCACAGCAGGGTAAGAAATGAGCTGCCCCGTCTTCCCCATAGGGTAAGAGCTCCTGTACAGGCAGGTACGTGGAGGAAGTGAAAGCAAAATTTAAGTTAAAAATTAAAACAAATCAGAGCGCAAACCCAAAGCTTGGTGTCAAAGCCCAGATTGAGCAAGGATGCTCATCAGTGACCGGCCCTCTGCAGCCAAGAGGCAAGGAACAACTCCACGGGTACACGGCAAACCATGCCCAAAGAGCATTGAGGATCAGTGGGCGCGGTGTGAAAGCACACAGGATACACATCTACAGAAACCAGGAGCAAAACAAATTTCAGGTCAGAAGGTCTCCAGGAGAAACGTGAAAGGAGCCCAAGTGATTTTGCAGGTCAACTCAACGAGGATATTGAATGAGGACAGACCCGGTGACATCCTGGTGCACTTGTTGGGGGACTGGGGACTGTCACTGGCAGCAGTGCTTTGCCAGGGCCAGATCTGCTCCCCGTCTTTTGGGGAATATAAAAGTGATTAAATGCTTGCAGAGGAATTGATCTACCCCCCATTTATGAAAAATGCAAGGATTTCCATATCTTTGGGAGGGGCCACCTGGAGAAGTTTAAATTTAGAGGACCTGAGGTAATTGCATTTCTCTGTCTTTTCTGGGACTCTTAGATGCTGATTAATGTAGAGTCCCGGCTGCCTCGACAGCCTGGGGAAATCAATAACATTAACCCTTTGCAAACGTTTACATTTATGTAAACAATGATGTGGCACGTATGGCACGTTGGGTTTTCTCTCTCGTCCCTGCACCAGCAGGAAAGTTGGCGGTGGCTGCCGGGTGCCACAACCTCACCAGAGAGGAGCTGCTCCTCTCGCATCACCGAGACCACGCAAGGCAGGGGGACCCCCCACGGCCCAGCAAACACGCACATGCATTCCCCTTTCCCATGGCCATCCCGCTGGCCTGCAAGGGTTAAAGGCAGAAAAAATAAAATAAAACCCCAGAGCGGCACGCTGCTTTCGGCAGTGCCATGAGTGACGGCCGTGCCACAAGCGCCGGTGGCACAAAGAGGTGCAGTTTGTCCTGCCGCAGCATCTTTCACTCCGGCGGACTCGGCTGCACAGACAAATTGATTTGCAAAGGTTGAGGCTGGCAGCTCAGCCTGCTTTGCATACCGAACGCTCCCCGGCGACACAATAAAAAGTAGCCTGGCAAACAGAGGCACGCAGCGGGAACTGGCCGGTTCAAAGTCCAAAGCCCACACCCCCTCACCCCAGTCTGGTTTGAAAGGTCACTGTGTGTCTGGGAAAATAGTCTCAGGATACGATCCTTTATTAAAGGTCACTATTTTTCAACGGCACTTAACACACACTTGCACACAAATTGAGGCTGAAAAAAAAAAACCTGGGGGCTGCCTCGCATTGTACATTGTGCTCACAAGATTTATGTCTTGTGGTCACCAGCAGTAAACACACACTGCTTCAGTATTAAAGTTCACATTAATCCACAGATTTTTTTTACCCCCCTCTCCTCTTTAAATCAGCCTCCGTCTTTGCAAGGCAAACAGTGGCAAGCCAAGACTTTAACTAATCTCTTTTGTTTCTCCCTTGCTGCTATAGTATTACCTTTCCTTGTTTTCATATATTTTTGTTTTGGTGATGGCTTCCGTCTTTATGTGCTGCCCAGAGTTTTTGGTCTTTTACACCCTGCCAATGTGGGCTTTTTGTTCTAATCCCAGCATCTCAACAGCTCACCTCCATGCAATAAACCAAATGTACTGTACTCTGTGTTGTAGTATAGATACGGAAAGATATTCTTTAACAGAACAAAAAATACTGAGTCGTGTTACAGACAATAAGAAGTACAGTGATTAAAAGCAGAAAGTAGGAAGATTATTTTTTTTTTGGTCAGACATCTATTTTATCTTATCCTTATGCAAATGTTGTTAAAGGCAAAATAGTAATTCCTGTTTCTTCTCCCCACAATGATAAATATTTCCCTCTTCACTCACGGAGCCTTATAAAACCCTGTGCTGAATTAATAGGAAAGCCGGTTTCAGTGAAGACACTAAGAGTTTCTAAATTAATTTGCACAAGAATTGCGAAAAACAGTGAATTTCAAATAGGACACAAAGCATACAATGTTTTGGATTTCCATTTTGCTACATAATAACACCATTTTATAAAGCTTTGCCAACAGTATATTTCCAAGCCATCAAAAGCACATTAATTTTTTCTGATTAAAACAGCTGTGAAAATATACATGTGTAACTGTGAAAAATCCCAGGCTTATTGTAATACCCTAAACAAAACAAAGATGAAAGATTTTTTTTTTTTTTAATACAGACTTGCAAAAAGTAAAATATTTAACACCACATGAACTAATTCTGCATGTGTTTCTCTAATATTTTGCCACAAATACTTTAATCCCTTTGTCCATTCATTCCGCACTTTGGCAGGATGCGACTTGCTCAGGGTGAGCTCCTTTGTAACATCTCGGGCACCTCTCGGCAGTTATTGATTGGGCTCTCGTTAGAGCCGCCGTACCACAAATACAGAGAGGAGCAGCTCCCGCGCAAGGCCTGGAAAAGCACCGGGCAGGGGAAATGAGAGCACGAGGTAGAAGTGAAACTGCTCGAAACCAGGGAGCCAAGCCCGTGGGCTGTTTTGAGAAGAGCGCTTCTCAAAGGTCATTGAGCATGCTGGGCTGGGGCAGCTGGCAGAGCCTTTTGTCAGAGAATAGGATTTTATAGACTTTATAACGTATATTATATAAAAATATTAATATATATTATCTACCAGCCCACTCTTGTTTCCCCTCCTTCCTCATCCTCCACCAGACAAGAGCTGGTGAGCTGAGAATCAGCCATTCTCCAACATATGTCTTCACAGAGTGTTTTTTTCCCCTCCCCATCACTGAGGTGCTGTTAAATTCTCTGGCACCACATATGGGGTGATCTGTTTTTTTGAAAAAAGTTTATTTTGAATGCAGCAGTGGGATTGAGAGAGGGAAAAAAACAGTGTGAGGGTGACCAGTGTAGAGACAAAGCACAGTAGCTGTCAAGCAGAATCCCTAAAATTGCTTTTCTGGCCTCAAGATAGACCCCAAATAGTAGTAGTAGTAGTAGGAAGAAGAAGAAGAATAGTAGTAGTAATAATAATAATAATAATGTAGAGGAAAGGAGCAAACTAGCACCTTCCTGCACCTGTGCAGTGAGGCTGCAAGCAGGAGCGGGATGCAGAGCCAGGCCAGTGCTGACAGGCTGCTGGTTCAGCCTCAAATAGTAGCCCTGGGACCCAGGGGCTGCGGGTCACGCAATAAAGGAGCCAAGTGCCACCCGTTATGATGCACACACAGCCCAGACACAGTTTTCTCTCTCTCAAGACGACTACTCCCTTCAGCTTTGGTGAGAATAGCACCCAAAGATGTTATGGGGGAGCTGGAGGGGAACAGGGAACGTGAGGGGCCTGGACTGGTGACCACCAACCTACTGCACGTTTATGGGCTCATACCTCCAAGTGTGGCTTTTAGGACAGCAGAGGAAAACACCAGGTTCAAGAGGAAGCTGGGGGTTCATATGAGCAGGTGATTTGCTTTTCATCTCCTTCAGCTCACACCCCACCGTGATTTCTGTGGGCATGCCTGCCCTCCCCATCAGCTGCTGAGCACACAGCCTCCCTCCACCCCCACACAAAATGGCTTCCTCCGGCGAGGACAAGATGGCGGCCTGAAGCGTGGGCCGCACGCACAAGCAGACGTGAACCGGGAATTCCCACTGAGGAGGTGGGCTATCAGAATAGCCACGAGTGTGCCTGTCCCCACACAGGGATCAGCTTCTGAAGGCTCGAGTTTGGGCCAACTTGTGTGGGATGAGGGAGGCCCCAGCAGGGGAGGGCCCTTTCCCACCTCATGCATCTTCCTGCCATTCCCACAGCAGTTGCAAGCCACAGCTTGTGGTGAAAGGGCTTTTTGCCTTATCCAGCATGGCAGAGTAGCGTTTGTTGTTTTTTCCCCCTCTAAACACAACTTAAATGTTGGCCTTCATGTACAGGGGCCCTTCTCCTCCCTCCAAAAAAAATGCTCTTGCTGTGGTAAAACCACCACACCACATCACACCTTCCCCAACGTCGCCCATTTCCTCACCTGATTAAACGACTGGATCACACACCTGAGGTTGTTATAACAGCACTAACAACTGCAGCAGCCTTCAGACTGCAGGCTGGAAAGCAGCTCGCAGAGGGATCGCCGAATTTCACAAGCAGCTTCAGCTCGCCTGCTGCGTGGCCGCAGGCCCAGGCCAGGCAGCCCGCGTGGAGCAGGACATCCCCGCGCCTGGCCCTGAGGAGACCGAGGGCCTCCAGCAGGTGTGTGACGCTCCAGGGATCGCCCCACCGCACGGGGCAGCCCCAGGCTTTGGAGGGCCGTTGGTATTTATGTGCTGACTAAAGGAACTGCTTGAGGCAGAGAACAATAACCAGTTTCAGCTTAAGTAGCTTATTAAAATAGCTCGCATCCATGAGCCTCTGTAATGACAGCTCTCTGGTTTCCACCATACCCCTGGTCGTTGGTTTGCCTTGCCAGCATGAGGACAGTGCCTGCCACTTCTCAGCAAAGTCTGTAGGAAGAATTTTGCTCTTCTGGATATTGAAGCACCACTGCAAGCAGCCAGCATGACCTGCGCATCCACAGTCTCATTTTCCTCCCTCCTGCCCAGCCGGGTGCATGTTAAATCAGCACTCATCTCCATCCCAGCCTGCCCCAAAACAAGACCTGCACAGGCACATGTGTTGTGCTGCTCAAACCATGCAGGAGGTTCAAGCTCCCAGCAAAGAAAACTCACCACCACTGAGCAAGCCCAGTTTGTCCCCTTTTTTCCACGCCCTGCATGAGGAACAGCAGAGGATGCAACAAGCAAAGTATCCCTTTAGCTGACCGCTGAGTGAAGCCACCCCTGTACGAATCACAGGAGTAACACCAGAAAGGTTTTTTCCCTTAAAACCACTGATACAGCTGGAAAGTCTGAGGGGGTTTCATGGAGGGAAAAGCACACAAGCCACCCCCCCCCCATTTTGTTTCAAGCCCAGAGCTTCACTATTTCAACAGAATTTGATTCAGAATGAAACATCATGACAGACAAACACTGAGAAGCCCCCTCCTCCGTGGATCAATATTTCTTTCAACCACAAACAAGCTCCTCACACCCAGTCTAAGACCCCATCTGGTTGCCTGCAGAATCTAGCTTGGGTTTTCTCGAGCAAACAAGCAACTCTGAGCAAATCGGCCAAAACCCTCCACCATTTGCATGATACTTCATATTTCTGGTGGTTTCAAAAAAATATTTTTTCCCCACATGACCCCAACCTGAATTTAGAAAGAGAAAATTTGGGAAGGGAGAGCGTCTGCTTTGTCTCGGTTGTGGTGAGGCGGTCAGAAAAAGGAACTGCTAGGTCCTGCCCTGTTCTGCTCAGGCCCTCCCAGACCAACCACAGCCACCAGGAGCTTCCCACAGGGCAGCCCACTCAGTACCTGTTTTGTACGAGTCCTCTCACCCCCCTTGAAATTAGGATGCTTAGGCGCTTAATGCACATAAACACATGCATCTGCCAGGGACCCTGATTTAATTTCAAAGAAAAGCAGTTTTCTTTTGCAAAAGCTGGAAAGGCTGCTCTTGACTTTTAGTTCCTACTGGAGTTGGTTCCCAGGCTGGGACCAGTTACTGAGAAAGCTCAGTCTCTCGTTTGGCATCAAATCAAAAGCTTGGACTCCTCAGTGTACTTTCCTGTTCCTCAGTTTCCTTTCTCTTAGTCAGTGATGACTGCCACTTGTTACCATCACCTTCAAAAAATTAATGCCTGCAAATTGCTTTATCACATTGCACTCTTCTGTTCAGAGATCACTGAACTGAGCACTTCTGGTTATCATCCAATGCACCAGCAGCATGAAATATGTGTCACATAAAACTAAATTTTGAAAAGGAAAGCACTTTTCAAAATGGAAAAGATTTGAGAACATCTTCCCAAATGCTAAATACCTTAGAGAAAGGAATAGTCCAGTCAATAAAAAGGGACCACCACAAGTAAATCCTCTTTATTGTGAGAGTTTAGATGCACTGGACACATCACAATGCAGCTCAAAACCAGTTTCCAGGGTGCTTCTGTACTGGGTTTTGGGATCTGTCCATTTTGGCAAGAAGGTACAGAAGATGGAGTTTGCCTCTAACCTGTGATTTATTTGATTTTGCCCCTGTTTGCAATGCAGAGGAACAGCATTGTGTGTGGGTGTGATTTTTGGGAGTAGATCTGTACATGTGCTTAAAAATTAATCAAAAGAGATGAGATTAACCGATCAGCCCTACAGGTGAAGACGAGATAAATTCCAAGTGGTGCTGCAACTCCTGGGACTTCTGAAGAGAAAACAGCGCTGCAGGATCTTCCTCTGCATCCTGCCTCCCTGCAAACCACCAGCTGCAAGCATTATAATAAAGCTCTGATACAAGTGACTGAAAGCTTACAGTTTTCCTTGAAAATCAAACTGCTTCTGGTTTATAAATTTCCAGATATAAGCTTATGAGGTTTTGCACATCTGTGCTAGCTTCATTCAATAAAAACAGTTCCCTTTAAATTGGCAGTAACTACTTACTGACAAAGCTTTGCAAGACCAGCTCTGAGATTTGTACTTGCTGCGTTTTCTTGGAGGACAGGGGTATGATGTTTGGAGAGAATTTTTTTTTTTTTCTTGGTCTCTCTGCCTGCATTTGAACAATAGATTTCCTTATGCCCTACTTGACTGAATACCAGATCTTGATATGGAGCATCAGAAGCTAGTCTCTGCCAGAAAGACTGATACTATAAATGGCCAAAGGTCTGATTTGGCACAGCAAGCCCTGAAATAATATTTTTAAATTGACATCTATTTTCAGACTTCATGCTTCTATGCTGCTGAAAGAAAATTAATGTCATGCTGTTGTTGCATTTTGCTAGCTTAAGCCCAATGCCAGAGTCACGAAACTGAAGAAATGTCTCTAAAGTTAAAGTCTGAAGTAAAAGAACCCAGAATATCCCAGGCTCTATTTTTCTGATAAAGAGAATTAAAAAAAAAAAAAAATGCAGCAAGAATTTATGTTCTGATCACAACTTCCACCTCTCCCAGCATCTTCTCATTTGGCAGACTATGTGACTCATGTCCCAGGCTTTCCACTGCACTATCCCTGACTCACAGAATCTTTCAGATGTGTTGCATGATACTGGGGCCAGACAGCAGCTATTTATTAAAGTGTTCACACTGAAGTTAACTTTGTGTCTTGCTTTTGCTGAGAAAATCTGACTGGAGACCAGTCCAGCTCTTGGTGAGGTAAGGGAGAGTACTGCCTCTAACTTCAGCAGGGACAACATCTTCATCTCAACACTGTTTTTGGTCTGTTATCTGTGATATGTATTGTCTAGATCTTATATAAACCCAAATTCCAGCCTACATAGTTATTATCTCATGCAGCATAATTACAAGTCCTGGAGTCCTCACCAGACAAATTGCTCCCTTAATCAAACCCATACGTGGCAGCATACACATGCTGCCCGTAACAGAAGAAGACTTCTCACCAGCCCATTGCCGCTTTTCAGCCCACACTCGCACAAACCCTACAGAAATCTGTAATCTCACTAATGCGAGTTTTTGCCAGAATAGTTCAAGTGGGTTGCTATTTGACACTGGCATACACTGAACGCCTTCACTAGCCAGCTAGGGTGCTCAGGAGCTTACAAAAATATGCTATTTTGCTTCAGGTACCTCCTTCCCATTTTCTAAATTCATGCCTGGGGAGGTAGCCTTACCCCTGGCAGTGACAGTATTGAGAGAGAGCAGGAGTGCTTTTCTTGACTGCTTAGAAGAGAAAAGCTTCTGGAAACTTTGTCTTTCAAGACACATTTTAAAATTAGAGGGGGGGGGGGGGGGAACCTAAGGGCTTAAGAGCCCCACTTCACTTCTAGGGAGAAGGCAATAAAGGTTTTTTGTTGTTTAAAAAAGTCACAGGTCGGTATTTTCCTTGCCACAGCAAAGCAGTCCTGTGTCACTGCAAACGTTCCCACACAGCCCTGCCACAGGCTCCTGACTTTGGCTGAGCAGCTGGCTTTTAGGGACAAGACACCTCTCGGCCCCCAGTAGAGTCATTATGTCTCTGTTAATCTGCCAGTGGGGGCCAGTTGTGGCAAATGCTTTTATGACCAGTGATCAGGTCAGGGAGGACCACAGGAGAGCAAAGCTCGTTGAGCCTAGGAAGCAGCTCAGCCATCACACCACAATAATTTTTTGGTCACTACTTCCATAAACTGGGTTTGAACTAGTGACCTCCAGCAAACATGCCAGTCCCCTGAGCCACCCAATTCCCCTCTATAAAGGTTTTATTTTAACCGGTGACTTTGTGCACGTCTCAGTCCTTCCTCTCCCTGTCACTTTGTGTCCCAGCATTGACATATGGTTGAACCGATATCCTTCCTCCATTTCCTTTCTTGTTGCTAAATGTCCAGTAGGATTGCATAAAAGCACCCAACAGGAAAGGTCAAGCTGAGTTTCATGCCTGAGGTCTAGGATTACATCAAATTCTTAACGTTCATCTGGCCTTAACATCAAGCAAGCACTTCCCAGTTTCAGCCTAGTCATAGCAAAAGCAACAGAGACATTTTCACTTGTTTGCCCTGTTCTTACTATAAAAAAAAAAAAAAAACATATGACTCCCAGAACACTTTAGGGAGGACGCTGAAGAAGGTTTGTATTTGCAGAGACCTGCAGGGCTTCCAAAGGCAAAATTAAGACTTGCCAAAACTCTATACAGTTCAGGTTCATAAGGATTTTTTTTTTTTCCACTACAATACAATTGACTAGTCTGGAAAAGCTTTGAACATTTCCAAGCAGTTAGAGGTCTGGCTCAGATTTTGAAAACTTTGAGTGGAAATCAACATTGAACAAACAAAAACAAAAAACTCTTAAAAAGCACAAGCTTTTGATGTAAATGTTTAAAATGAGATCTGACATGAAGGGATTTAATCAAAGCCCACCCAGTAATAACACCCCAAATTTATTGATATGCTTAAGTGGCTCTTAAGTATTTCAGAAACATTAATGAGTTTATCTATACAATCCACTTGTGGAATAAGCTGTATCTCTGGGTTTGGACCTGCATTAACATTCCATGGCCATCACACACCTGGACTAAACCCAGGAATTAAGACCAAGTCTTCAACAAGTGCCTTACCCGCAGGTAAACCCTATTCAAGCCAAGTGATCCCAAGCAAGCTGAGCTGCATGGAAAGGGCTTCAATGTACAATGCTTAAGTCTGTTGTTGTTGGTTAATTTTGTTTGTTTTTACACTGAGAAGTTGCTATGCCCACAGGTATCTTCTTGACTGAGGTACCTGCAAAGTACTAATCACCCGGTGATCCCGAAGCAGGAACATTAGGTAATAATCCACCAGCAGTGCCCATGATATCTCATTTCTGTATCTGCTTCTTCTGCCTTCTCCCTTACCGTCTCCCAAGCAGGCATTGCTCTCCCCAGCTCAGAAGGGTTCTGCTCCTCAGTGCACAAAATGAGCACTGTTATTCAACCTGGACAGACTTCACACGGGAGCAATTAAAGTCTTAAGGTTTCACCTGTACTTCACCAGAAGTCTTCTCTTTAAGTAACTGCTCAGTTGTTCCTGAGCCCAACAGCATTAAGATCCAAAGAAAACAATTAACCACCTTTTCTTTCTTCCATGACAAATCAGGTATTAACATGGCTAATAGCACACAGACAAATAGACATTAACATGGCTAAAGCTACTGCTAAGGCTACTGATGATAACAAGGGAAAATGATTTAAGCAGGATTATCACTTTAGATTTACCAGGTAATTAACCAGTAGCAAAAACAAGGCCGGCCCTAAGCACAAGCAAGACCAGTAACTATCTCCAGCCCTTCTCACTGACTTCTCATTCCCAACACATCTCCTTGCAACAGGACCAGAGGAGCAATATAGATTGATGCCAAATAATGTTCCTCACACCTCAAAAGCAGCAGTTGGCTGCTGAACAACGCAAGCACAACCAAATTCTGGAGAGGACAAAAAAGTCAGCCTTAGCAAGGAAGATGTGGGAGGGAGAAGAGGGGGTTGGTACCTATTTCTGTTCACATCAGATCTTCAACCATTATCAGGACAAGTTTTCTCTGCCTTTGCAATAAAGCCTCTGACAGTGAATATAGGTGGTTTCAGTCTGGAAACCTGAAAGGCAGCGTTCAAGCTATGTATTTTGGGGACACCGGTTTCTCTCCGCACACCCAGACAAATGAATCCATCACAGCCTGACTTCACAGACTGAGACAATTCCCTCCAGAAGAAAATCACTGTCACCCCTCTCCCTTCAGCTTCCTGGCAGAGGTGGGCGCTTCCAGAGGCTGCGTGGTTTTCAGCAGAGTTCAAGTAGCTGATATAGGAAAGGCCTCCAACAGCAGCAGGAAAGAGGAAGTTACCTACAGAAATATTTCATTTCTGCAACAAGTTTACATATTAAGTACTGGGAATATGGAGTATAAGCATCAAATCAGAAAATTATGGGACTAAAGAATGTGCTAGGAATATGTAAGCAGAGTTAGTGTAACATCAAGGCTTCAAAAGCTTGCCAGATGAAAGGTCGGAGCCCTGTCCCCTCTGCAAGCTGTGGGCCTGTCCTCGGAGGAAAGTCTTACATGCCCCATGACCTGGGAGACATTGCATCAGCAAAGAGGAGAACTCAGGAGCAAGTAATGCAAGAGTGATTTTCCCTTATCTTCACTATAGAGGAGATTATTCCTCCCCAGTGTAGAGCAGTTTAAATAATGAAGACTGGGGAAACAAGATACAGCGCATACACTGTGTTTTACCAGCAGCACACAATGAGCTCTGCAGCTCGCTTCTGCTCTCAGCCTCCAAGGTGATGTTCCTGCACCCCTGAAGATAGATACCAAGACTGTATGGGTGCCATGAGTCTCAGTTTAACCTCTATTCTTACTGCTGAAGCTGTATTTCAGTTTGAATGTTATTAGAGGAAGGTACACCTCTGTACCTCCAAGAGTCTTCACCTTGAAGACATGGAAAGGGACTTGAGTACCTATTAAAAAAAAAAAAAAAAAAAAAAAAGGGAGAGAGAGGGGAGGGAAATCCTACAACAACTAGTTCCAGCAAATTTAGACTTAAATGTGCTACATTTAAATGATGACTGGACCCCTAAAAGAAGGGGGTGTCCTCACTGTAAATCAAGGATCAGCTATCCAAAGCAGCTGGAGATGGAAGAGCCCTAGCTACAAAGCAGTGCTTGTGCTGTTCTTTTAATGGCTGGGCATCTCAAACTTGCTTATGCAAATATAATCTTATGGGAGCTGTCAGAAATGGTCAATAGAGTGCCGCTGGGAGAGGGCACAGATCACTTGTCGAGTGGCAGAGGCATGTATTACTCAGATGTTGAAACAAGGAATAGATATATTGACAGTGCCTGAGCATCATACAAGTGGTTGCCAGAGAACCAACACTATACATCACTTTCAGGTGAACCAAATGAGCATAACAGTAGTTAACCTACAGAGGCTTTTGTTGTTGTTTTTTTTTAAAAAAAGTGGTTTAGTGATATCATGGACCAAATTCTGCTCTCAGTCACTCACCCAAAACACCAGAGAGAAGGGACAAAACCCAAAAAAAGTCAATGGAGCTCCACAGAGGAAAGCAACTGTGATTTTGTCCAAGCTCATTCATAGCAGATGCTCAGCCTGCCTGATCAGTTGACTTGATGTCTCCCCACCCACGTCCAGCAGACAGTCTCAGTTACACATTGTGCAACAGGAGCAATCTGGGTCTGTTTCTCTACAGCTTTGAGCTTAAAAAACATGTTTTTAATCTCATCTATAGCCCTGTGAGATGGGGCATTCCCCACTGACTGCATCCTACACCCACACTACACAGCAGGTTGTGAAAACTCTGGGAAGGCAAGTACAGAAAGAGCTATAGAAAGTAAACTCTTACATCTTTTGCATAGAAAGACAGGATGGAAAATAAAAATAAAGACTCTGTAGTAAACATGGGCTGGTGGGATTGAGTGTTATTAGTCGAACAATGGGTTTAATCCTGGACGCGCTGAGCACGTCTATAAAGTTCCCTGCTCCTCCAGCCAGTGTTGACATTGTTGGGAACCGAGGAGGACATGCTTCTCACAAAGTGCGGGTGCAGTTCGGACTTGTCAAAGATTTTAAATTTAAGCTCCCTTGCCCCCCCAACTGAATCTGGTTTTTGATTGAAAATACAAGAGTGAGGAAAAGCTTGGACTGCTTCAGAACAGAAACAGGGAAGGGACTTATCTGGAGACTTTTTTGTTTCTTTAGCCAAATGGGTCAGCTTTTACTTTGCTGCAAAAATGTTTGAGAAGTTATATGAAAATAATTACCTTGCAAACAACTCTAGAGAGGAAAATACAAACAAGGGATCTGTTCTCTCGGCAAGCTAATACACACTGAGCTCTCTTTTAAAGGGGCCTTTGACTTCACTGTAGGAGCTACAAGTATTTCATGCTTCCATAATACATTGGGAAGCCCAAGCCACTGAGTTCCAGTTGCCTACATAGTAAGTGAGCCCATTCCTAGTAATAAGTAACATTATTTTATTTTGAAGAAGTGGAATTCAAAAAAAAGAAACTGAAAAAGACATCAAACCTCTACAGCTTCCAGCCAGCAAAAGGCATAGTCTTGACCCACAATATATCTGAGGCCAGAGAGATTCCTAGTCCATCTATGAAGCATTAATTATTTTGCTTTTACTTCAGATGAAATTTGCCAATCAAATCTTTGCAAAGCGTTCCAGAGACCCTTGAAATTAGAAAGGGGTGTTTAAGTTACAAACATTAATATTAGCAAAGACATCGATTCAACCAAAGCCCCATTCTCAGAATGAAAACTACATTTCTTTTGTTCTATCTTTCCTGAAGCTGCAACAGCAGCTAGAATTAGGAGGGCCATATCTGCAAAATCCACAAGGAGTTAAGATGTTGGTTATAAGCTTCCCAACCCATCACCCGTTGTGTGATAAAAATCTTCCTAAGTAGGCACTCTCCTTTACCCTCAAGCGCCTTCTTTAATTGTGTCTTTGACTAAGAGCAAATCATTCAGCCTCTTAATATCAAGTTTGATTAAGTTAATCTTTATGTGATACCATGAAATAATATTTACTGCTCTCCAATAATTTATGTAAATAGCTTCCCCTTTCACCTCCGCAGCACAGGATGACAGGTAATTCAGCACTGCTGCTCCACGTGCTCATCTGTGACCAACATGCACACGTTTATGCCATGTCTCCGCAGAGCATGTAATGGATCAAACCACTCTGTTAATAAAACATATGGCTTGACAACAAAGATGAAGCTCACCTTCCTGTGGACCTCAGCCCTCTGCCTACCTCTCAGCTGAAAGAATGCTTTTAAATCTTTTTTTCTTTCCACCAAAAAAAGTCTTTAAATGCAATAACGATGGTCTAAAGTTGTATTCTGATGTTATGTAAAGTAAACTGATAGTGAGCTGCCTGCATAGCCTCTAACAAGCTCAGATACCACACGTGTTGATCAGAACGCAAAAATAAACGCACTCAGACAAAAAAAAAATCACCACCACAGCCACCAGTGCTCTTCTCAGATTTAAGAGGAGCCGTAAGTCTGTACAGACAGGATGAGATAAGGAGGGAGACAGGAGGAACCACATACGTGTAAGTAACCACCTGCAATCATGGCTGACTTGCCAGTGAGGAAGTCCAAGGCAGACATGAACTACTTGAGGCCTCAGCCAGCAGTCACACTTGTAGATGTGGTGCAACAAAAGGAGACAAACCAAACTCCACTGTTAGAATTGAGGCTTCTTTAGAAAGTCACGCGGGGAAGCTCACCTCCACCAGACCAGAGCACTTGCTCTGCTCTGAGCAAACTTTAATCGTCTTCATCCTTGAGATGTGCCATTTTCAGCAAGCATATCCCTTGAAGATCTCCATGCAGATCAGAGACCTTCTCCCCAAAACCAGGCTCCTACAGGGTCACAACAGCTTCCAGGAGCAGACAGAGTGGGCAGGTGAAGGTCTGCTGAAGCAGCCACAGCAAGAGGTGACCAATCATTGCTTCTGCTTTCCTCTGCGCAGGGGAAGACCATGACACTACTTCTCAGAGCTCACGGCTATATCCAACCTGCTGATGACGCCGACTATCCTGCATCATTTCCAGCTCTGTCTCCATCATCCTGCAAAGCCACCCTTGACAGGACCACCACCCGCATCACCAGCACCCCATCTCCACGTGCAGAACCTGACTTGGCATGACTTTAAATAATATTTCAAATACCATCACACCTCTAACAACCAAAAACACCATTATGTGGTTTTACCTCTGAACAGCTTCCACCTGATCACAACTCTGAATACATACTGGACTTTTTTTTAAAAGTTACATTTTCTGGGCAAGCATCTACAAGACTAAGTGCTTTGGAACAGGCCCCTCTTGACTTACAAGAGAGCTAGGAATTAAGCCAAGAGGATAGCCAAGTTTGGTTTAATTCATCTACAACAGTTCACATCCTTTGATTCCTTCTCTAGATCATTTAAGGCTTGTGTAAGTTTGCTAGAAACCTAAAATCCTGTCTACACATGAAACACAGTACAGCTGCTGGAAAGGCCAAAAGGCCATTTTCCTTCTATTACCCCGTCCGTACACTGCAACCTGCTTATTGCAGAAAGTGCTTCCATGGCCATTCATAACCAGTCACCACAAATAAGGATGCCAATTAGCATCCAGCACAACCATGATGTGTACAACCATCAGAAAGAAAGCGCGAGAGGACAGCTGTCCCCTAGAAACTCGCCTCAGATTACCTACTCATTAGCACCAGACCATCCACACAGCCACCAGATGGTAACTACATTCAGTCAATAATGTGACATGTTTTGCAATCACCAAATCCCTTTGCAAAAACAGGACAAACCCCAGCACCCGACCACTTGGGCAAACCGGCGAGCAGAGCCGGGGAGGCTGGCAGGAGCTTTCGGCAGGGTTTGTCCACACTTGTTCAGCCTGGTAGCACTGGCAGGGTGAGCGTGCTTAGGGCTAAACCAGGTCTGGGAGGTTTACATCTACTGAGGACCCTGGGGCAATTTGCACCCCTTCTCACTAGCTTCACGATGTCCTCCACAGCAATATAGGCATCATGATGTGTTCTGAATTTTGCAGAATATTTTTGGGTCTATGGGTGACTATCATTACAGGCTTGGTTTTGCTCATTTCACAGTAAATCTAGAGCAATTTAATGGAATTGCTACAGCCACCCATTTGTCCACTGCACGCAGCTCAGAGTGACTGTATTAATAATTCCAGCTGCAGGGAGGAACCTAGCTAGGAAGTGCAGCACCCAGCTCGTGCAAAGGCTGGCAGTAAAGCAAAGTGTTCAGTCCTCATTCCAGCTGAGGAAGGTTTCTTGTCATTGTCAATTCCGCATGGGCAGAGTGCTTTAAACTGAATATCCTCCCTTCGTAATGATCACAAGTAAATTGGAATGGATCACCTGGAAATGAATTGTTCAGATCAAGCATCGTCCCCACAAAAATCCTTGTAATACAGAAAGCGCAATTTTACAGTGCTTTGAAATAAACAGAAGAGAAAGTTTCAGAAAAGCACCTGCACTGCATTTTGACACACACGGCTTTATTTATTTATTTATTTTTTTGGCCTGGACTAATCGCAGCTCACTCGCATGTTCTTTGTGGGTTCTGACTTCTGATTTCATCGAACTCCCCATGCTTGCAGAGCTGGAGCAAAACCCATTAAAGCCAGCAGAAACATTTTTATCAGCTTCTAGGGGTTTGGAATCAGGAGCATAGCACATAATCTTTATTCAAACACATGTGGAGAGCTATTGTCATCCCATGACTCAAATACACACACCTGCCTGCTAAACATACTCTGCATCTGAACACGGGTCAATCCTTTACCTCTCAAATCTTTTCCTCAACTACACAAAACCATATTTTTCAAATTCTGTGGCTGAATTGGCTGCACTCACAATCAGCACGGAGCAGAAAATGGCTCTTACTTCTAGAAGTCTGGGCAAAAGACAAGTATGGCATGGGACTGACCAAGGGTTTGCCAGTCCAGTCAAGTGACCACATATCAGAAGTGCCATTTTATTCTTTCTCCTTCTTGACCAAGCAAATTAAGTCTGCCTTTTGAATCGATTCAACGAAAGATGAGTAATAGAAGGCTTCCCCACGACAAAGAGCACAGCTAAGTGAAGATTCCCATCAGACCTCCAAGTCCAGGGGGAGGCAGGACCCACCACTCCGCATGTTGTTTAAACAGGCAGAAGCATCCTTGTGCACCCGAGCACAAGGAATATTTACCAGAGCTGTGTACTAATTGACAAGTGCCTTTAAGGCCATAGGAGACCTCAAAGTCTTCTGCGGTGCACCAAGTATTTTCAGGTAACACTGTTCTCTACCCACCAGGTCATGGGCAGCTGCTCCTCTGTCTGACTGACCTGCTTGCACTGCCCTTGCTTGCCCAGAGGGAAGGGGGATGCCCATAGCAAGCCTGGAGATGCTTTTCTTTTCCCTGTCAAAAACTTTAAAACCTGGAGAGTAGCAGGGAAAAGAGCAGTGGGACAGCTTTCCACAACATGCTGCTTAATTTCATCCCTCTAATCTGTAAGCATCTCACTCCTTGGCATATGATGGAAATAATTCAAAGTCCACTCGCAAGTTAGTTTCTCCTCTGCAAAGGCTCAGAACTATGCAAAATTGATTTAGGGGAATTTCTGCAAGGTAGCCTACAGTATTTCCTATCAGAAACTGTGTCTGTGGAAGTTAATTCATTTAAAGAACGTGAAACCAACTCTGAATTCAGCTCCAGAGGTGCAGGTTTATCAGTCATGTCACCAGCTCTACACATCTCCATTTCTTCCCTGGAAGAGGAGAAGAGCCTGACAGCAGGATTTTTAAGTTAAAATGCACTTTTTGTTGCTCCTCTGCAAGAGGTACTAGACTGGAAAAATCTGAATTAACCCAGAGCACTCTTCCAAAAGCTTGCCTAGGACGTGAGAGCACAGCCAGCCCAGGCAAAGCCTTGCACGCAGTGAGGCCTGAAGTCACCGAGCCCACAAAGATGTGGCAGAAGGGTAAGGACACACTTGTTGAAACGCAGAGCCTTGGACTGGGATGATTCCTTCCCCACAAGTACCTGGCTTTCAGCTTTGCCCTTCAGAGCACACGGGCCTGGACCACAGCAGCTCAGACTGCACCTCGGCTCAGGCAGGCAGGGGAGCTCAGGGAAGGCCTAATCCTGGCCCCTGGGGAGCACGGCAGGGAAGGCATCAGCTCTGCCTTGCAACACACGCGGAGCTCCAGAAGTCACAAGACCTTCCCCATCCAGTGCCGGGCTTGCAACGCCCCGTGCCAAGCCCTGCTTGCAGCAGCTCCTTTGGCTGAGAAAGGAGGCAGCAAGTGCTCGGTGCGGGTACAAAGCAGGGGCTCGGCGGCGTAGCGAGAACCCCATCCGCTGCCGGGGCAGGACAGAAAGCCCGGGTTGCGGAGATGGAAACTGCACACAGCTCAGAGAAATCCAAGGCAGGTAGTGGTTGTGGGGAACCCTTGGCCATGTCCCCCGCTGCCACAGGGCCGGGACCTCGCCCCACAGCCCCAGCCGCAGGTACCTGCACACCCGTTGCAACACGGCGCTTGAAGGCAGTGCTTATGCCAATAGGCCCGTGAGGATTCATACCTCCGGACTTTCGCACAGCAAGCATTTGCTAGCCCAGCCATAAACCTCTCTAAAAAGCCATAGAGCTTCACAAAAGCTTTCTGTTAATAGATTATTTGCACCAGCCCTGCAGTTTCAGCAGGAGATATACTGTAATAAAACCCATTCTCATGCTATTTCAAAACTCCTCATCAACACTCGCCGCTGCCCTGCTCAAATTTTATTTGCCACGTTACCTGAACAACAAGGGTATGTTCAGTTGCACAAAATGCAAACCGGAGCCCTGGGCTGTTTTGCCACCCACGCAGTTAATTACACCTTTAACAACCCGTTGAGTGCAGAGCACCCAAGCCCTCCCGCGCGAGCAGAGACACGGCGACCAGTTGGCACCAGGCTCCACGTCACACCGAGGCGTGGCGCAGCCCAGCACCCTGTGTCACAGGCCAGGACAGAGACGAACTCATTTCTACAGACCAGGTACTCGTAAGCCTTCATGGCATTTGGGTTTTTTACCCAGAACCCCCAGGCACCCACCCTGGTGGAGCAGATGCAGAGGGGTGGCTCAGCAGACCACGGCAGGACCATGGGACCCTGCAGCACACATGGCCACCCAGCATCGCCCCAGCAGGACGGGATGCAGCACCCAGCAGTCAATGCCCACCAACAGCCCAACACTGAAAAAAAACACGGCTTGTGAGAGCTAACAGCCAACAGCTACAAAATACTTTTTTTTTTTTTTTTGCATATGTTACCTTTATATTTGACATAAACTTGGCACGTGAAATAAAAAGTTAAGCTTGCATTGTCCATGAGCTGAAGTGCACCAAACATTTTCAGACTTAAAGGAGAACCACTCAAAGGGTTACAACCTGGTTTTGTGATCTGACCGTTTATTCACCACGTTCCTCCTCCAGACAAACTTTTTTCTTCTGCCTACCCTACTAGGCTCAAAGGCAAAAGCAGTGCTTGCCAAGGAGAAAGAAAAATAAACATTGACCTACTACAAACCAATATTCATGGCTCTTCTAGGGTATGGTTTCAGAGGCCAGATCCCTTCCACTCGATTCTGCTTTCGAAGTCGTTGCTCCCCACTCTCCCAGTCATTCATCGCAGTCCTTGACAAATTATGCTTATTTGTATTTGGCACACAGAAATCTCATTCTAATTGAAGGTCAATATGTTTGCACAACTTTCTTAAACCACGAACACAAAGGGCACAGAAGAAGTAAGAAAAATATTACCCTTCTAAATAAAGAAGAGCCAATTTTATTATCTGTAAATTGAGAAGTACATGGCTCTTAATACTGAAAATTTATTTCTAATAACATGGGGGATAAAGGCCTACAAAAGCTCTTTATGTTTGGTCTTTTTTAAAAAAATACAGTTGTACTCCACATACATAAGATGATATGAAGTTACCCTGAACTTTTATCTTGGCTGCTTGCCACTGCTTATTGAGTTTCACATGTCTTTACTGCCATCGGGCTTGTCCTCTCCAGCAGAGGCTTGGGGAGTGGTGGGAAGGCATGCTAGGAGAAAAAGTTGTCAGCGACCATAAGTCTGTAATTGACTGACACAGTCACTTACTTTGCATTACTGCTCTAACAGTAGCATTCAAGGTAAATCTGTTCTAAGTTGCCCAAACCACGGGTTATTCACCATTAAGATTTCCCCATCCTCTCCGCCTTGCTGAGCTGAGGCTCCCCCAGGCAGTGCTCCACACCGGTGGGCTGTCCCATGCCACAGACACCCCAGGGCGAGCTTTGGTGCGGCAGGGGGACAAGCTCCTCCACGTGGGACAGACCCGCAGGTCCCAGCAGCTGCCAGGGAGCTTCACGCTACCCCAGGGCCACCAACCCTTCCCGCAGGAGGAAGCCGAGCCCCCGCACCCCACTGCCGCCACTGCTTCCTCCAGGCATTGCAGGTCTGCTTCCCAGCAGCAAACAACAAATCCCGCTTGGGTTATTTAAAGTTATCCACATGCTTCTGACATAACATTCCCTAGTGCCAAAATTCAGTGGGAAGAAGCCTAACAACTGGCTGGCTTTGGATCAGGTCAGGGCTGCTAATGGAGCAGACCTTGCTTGCAGAGCAGCTACACTGGGACCCAGCGGTACCCCAGAAAACATTAGGAGGGGTGGCTGCTGTGGGTTCATGGGGCAGGGCCCCATGAACCCAGGCCCCAGTGATGCACCCCTGCTACACCCTCACCACCCCATGCCTCCAGACACATCACCTAGCACCATCAGCCCAAGTGCCTGAAGCCGGGCTGACCACAAAGGTAGTTCCTGCTGTTGTAGGTCAGCAACCTCAAGGAAACACCCCAACAAACACTGAGGGGGAAGGAAATTCAGTCTTACAGACATCAATGGGACACTCACCATCAGGGTTTTATTCCCAGAGTTGATCCCAAAAGGAAGATGAGACAAGCCAACTATTTTCAGGGCCTCATGCTTGGTATATTTTTCTCCCAAACTAACAGAAGTGACTCCTCCTGGGATGGAAATAGGCACTGCAGCATTGCCAAAACCACTTCCACAGATCTGTACATGCAGGCTCCCATTGCTGAAGGCAACAGGTTCTCCTAGAGGCTCAAAACACCAGTGCTGGAGTCAAGGAAACTTTTACCATTATCAGTCGCCTCTTCACAAGTTACTCCTCAAATAGCATGAGCCTATACGGAGTGGAATTTCTTTTATTATTGGATGTCTAGAAAGGGGCATTCATGTGCTAGTTTAACCAGCTCGCTGCCAGCTTCTCTCTTCAAATTTATGATTCATCTCAAGCAAGACTGACACACAAAACATGACTTCAGCTCATTCAGTTTAGGCTAGGCATCCAGCTGAGCGTGATCCAATTTGAGACGAGAGCTTGCCATATCCTACCTACCCATATTTTGGATGTATTAAAAATAAGCTATGATGAGTATAAATCTGGAGAAATCTGATGGAATGAACTCAGGCTTCAAGGTAATGTTTTATGAGGTTATAAAAGAAAAATCTCTGAAGAAAACTTGTTTCTCAGGGTAATTCACACAGCTCAGCGCAGCACAAAGAAAAAGAAAAGTAATTCATTCACATCAGAGTTGGGACCGAGCCACTGCCTTTTGAAATGGATCCAGATCTCTTCCCTCCCCGCCCACCCCCCTTCTTCAGTAGGGCAACACACATGGTTTTACTCTGCCCCAGCAGAGAGACAGAGCAGTGGTGGCATTTAGGGGTAGGTTTGCATCTCATCTCCCCAGCAAGAAGGATGAGGCGCTCGGCCCTTGCACTGGTCCTTGGCCACCGCCGCGCTGCCCCTGTCCTGCTTTCTGGACTGTCGCACGTGCACTCGTCTCTTCTGTTAAAAGGCAAGGAGCAATGCTTTCCTGAGACTTCTGGATATTTTACTCCATCTCAATATCACTTTACAGCCACCATGAATCAAACAGTCCCCGCTCTCCTTCCCTAATATTTTATGAACTGTGGAAAGCTGGAGTATTTTTGGCCCAACAGCCTACGTACTCCATAATAAATGCCTCTTGTAATGTTGCTTTGTTTTTATCAATATTGCTAGACTTCTTAATGGGGCTCTAAGCCCCTGACTATCAAAATCTGTCATATTCCATATTTATTTTTACTGTGAGGAACAATGATGCTCTTATGATGACCAGCGCAGGGTAACAGAGGCCAGTGCCTGGTAATTGAAAACCCAGAGGGGCTGGCCGTCCAGTGCCACAGCCCGAGGGGCACACAGCCTGTGGCCACCACTGCTGGAACCCCACGTATCCTTCACAAGGGGCTGGGCTGGGGGATCCCCCCTCCTCCCTGTAGCTGCATGGGTGGAAACAGCCCCCAAAGGGCATCGCGGACGGATCTGAGGGAAGGAAAAAACACAAAACAACTCCAGCCAGGGTAGTGCAAGGTTGGCTTGCCTTCAGGAAATGCCTGGTTGTATGCAGCAGCTGTGGTGCGAGTAGTACAACAAATTCACTTACTGAATGACAACAGCTTTATTGGCAAGCCAATTCAATTAAAGCCACTGCAACCAACAAAGTCGCAGGCAGCGCTCGCTGCATAACGAATATGGAATCATGCCTACGTTTCCCCAAGTGCCCTCAGCCCTCGCTGTCCCTCTGCATGAGAGGGAAAGGGATGAATGAATTAGGCTCAGATGATGGTAATTAATGGCTGGCTGTCAGAGAGGCATTTTGTCGGCCGGCGGTCGGGAGCTCGGTGCCGCAGATGAAGTCCCACGCTGCCCGGGCAGGGCGGCAGCCGCTCCCCGCCGCAGCGGGCGCAGGGGAAGTGTGGCGCTGCATCGCATTGATCAGCGCAGGGCCGTATTGATAGGCAAATAACACCTTCATTTTTCATTTTTGAAAAATATAGCCTTCGGGCTACGGTCATGGGAAACTTGCTCTGGAGCTCTGACATGAGCTTATTATGAAAAAGGTATCCTTAATGCTGGGCTATAAACAAAATAAATATTTTTATGAAATATACATAAGAATTCATTTTAGCCTTCGGTAAAATAGATAAAACCTGGATTTTTTTTTTTTCTTTTAACAGTAGAACTTTGCTTTCTACAGCAAGATTTCACTTCAGACCTCCCCCGCACACACATGCACGAGTAATTTCCTGCTGTGGCTGAAGTCGCCAACTCTTCCTTGTCTGCTCTAGCATTACAAGGCCCAAACTGCCCAGGGCTTGGTCCTGCCCTGCAGCACCGACAGGGTGCTCTCCCCCAGGTCTCAGTGGTGGATGGATGGGGCCTTACTCCCAAGCTCCAGAGACATCTTACAGAGCTTCTCTCCTCAACTCACCGATAAACAAGGAGAAATAGGGTAATGCAAGCATCCATACAAAACCCCACCATGCTGAAGGCAGGGTAGATTTTGGCCACACAGAGAGCTCAGCCCAGCATGCAGAGCCCGCCAGCACCCACCTCATTGCACAGAGCTGTTTCTTCCCTAGAAGAAGGGAAATTCATCTTCAGTATTGCCCCACAAACACATTTACTTAGTCATCACAAAGCAGCAGCTTTCAATAGGCATTGCTCCTTACCAATAACCCACAGTTGTTTATCACCAGCACCAACACCTCATTTCCCACTCCCACCGGTGGGATCTCATGGCCAAGCCCATGCCTGCCCAGCACAGGGCTACCCGCTCAGCAACGTGCTCACCGCCAGCATCTGCACCTCCAGGCACTGTGAGGGCATGAAATATTGGTGGCCAGAGGAGCAGCAGAGACAAGGGATCCTCCCTCAGATGCTTCCCATCTCCTCAGCACAACAACAACAGGTAAAAGGCATGGTGCCCACCCACACCAGGTTTCATTAATCAATTTATTTGTTTTTCCCCCATGGAAAGAAGAAACCCTTTATACATGTTCTTCACCATCCCTTTCTGCCCCTCGGTCCCCCAGGGCAGTGCTGCCTCAGCAGGCTCAGGGCTGAGCACACCCAAATCCCACACGTCCCATCTAACGCAGCATCGCCGGCACAGAGATGAATGGAGTTCAGAGCAGTGACCAGAATGCACAGGCTGTTTCTGGGCCTTTCTGACTTTCATGCTATGAAATAAAATATCTTTTTAAAGAACGCCAGTGAAATTGCCTGGCTGCTTTCTGTGTCAAAGTGACCAATACTTTCTGCGCCTCTGGGAAAGTAAAACTGAAGAAAGCATCATTCATTTGGACATTCATTATGTGACTCGTTATTGTACATTAAACATTTGTATCTTTAAAATAATGGCCTAGCTATTACCAGCCACAAGATTCCCACTTCCCAGTTCAGTTCAAAGATTAGGGCAGCGGCGAAGCTCCAGCAAGGTGACACTGAACACTTAGAGGGCTGTTTTCAGTGGAAAACATTTCTGTTTTGTTTGTGTCACAGAAAAACACACGCCTTGTCATTTCCAGACAGTACTTCAATATTCATTAAGCAGCAGACTAATGGCACAAGCTTTAATCACTCAGACAAGGACTGGTGAGATGGCTGAGGGCCTGCAGGAGTCAAGGATGATGCTTTAATGGACGGTCTTCGTTGTTCTGGCTCAAGTTCCCCAGAAGCTAACACTGGGTGCCCCACGTCGGAGGTGGAAGGGCACATGGAGAGGAAGGGGTAGCCAGAATGATCTGGAGACACCCTTGTGTTTCCTCCAGCCGGTGGCACCAGCCTGACCTCAAAGCAGAAGTGGGCAACGTGGAGGCAGCGAGGGCCAGGCCAGGCCGGCAGTGCCACGCGGGCCCAGCCGGTTCCTCACGGCCTGGGGGAGCAACCCCAGGGCACCGCCACACCAGGCCACAGCTGCCACCAGGCCTTTCAGACCGGTCCAGCTAGGGCTGGCGGGGATTTGCCAAAATAGTGAACAAAGCTGACTGTAGCTATGGTTTCTGGAGGGGAAGAGACCAGGACTGTGGTGCCTTCCGGTGCAAGGTGATGCAGCCTCACCAAGGGAAGGGACCCCAAGACTGGCGGTGCTGGGGACACCCACACAGGGAGCGGATGGGGGCTCGGGACCAGGGGACCCAGGCTGGTGCATGACCAGGGCCTGCTGGGCTCTTTCAGCCCCCAGTTACAGAGGCCAGCCCGCCTCCCTCCAGCCCCATGCACCACTGGCAGAACTGCGGAGGGAGCCCATCTCAGAGGCAAAATCCTGCCGTTTACATAGTCAGGTCCCCTTCTGCAAGGTCCCCTACTACTTCCCTAGGGTAAAAGGGAATTAATGCGCCATGGTTTCTTCCCTGACTCACCAGAGAGGGCAACACTGGCCATGGTACGAAGCTACCTGTGAGAGCACAGGGGGAAAGAGAATATTCCCTCTCAATACTAACAAGAGGCACCACTGTCCCCGTGTGCTATGGATTGGTGCTTTTTAATAATTCTGCAGCATTTAGGGGTCTCCAGTGAACCTTGGGGGTGAGCACACTCGGTGTTGTACAAGCACTGACATCCCCACATGCCAGGACCCTGGTCCAGGCGAACCTGAGCTCACAGGCTTTGAGCAAGCAGCCCCCCAGACAGTCCTGCCAGAGACCCCAAGGGTTTTGCCCACCACAGCCCTAAAGTGTGTGACAGCAATTGCCAGGTACTGGTAAGAGGCAATTTCTGCCAGGATAATGGAGCAACGCAACTTCATGCCATTAACTCACGGGCACGGACCCTGCCTCCAGCTCTAGAGGTACCTCTTTAAAAAAAAAAAAAAAAATCAATGCAATCCTGCGCACTCACAATACCCAATATGTCTAATACAGATGAAAGGCTAAGTTGAGCCCATGGTGCCAAGGAGCATAGAGGCTTTCCAAAAATCTATCACATAGTCCATGCTAAGCTCTCCCCTCCAGCAAATGTAGGAGAAAGGCAGCATAACATAACAGATATTCCAGGTTCCACACTGTGGACATGGGGAGATCCTCTAGAGACAGTACATGCTCATAGAGAGCTACAAGACGGCAGCTTAAAAACACCAGGTTCTGACCTTGAACTTGTGCAGGTGAAGCACAAGAGAGAGGTTTTGGAATAAAACAAAAGGCAGTGCACAGTGGTCACTCACCTGCCCCACAGCAGCACTGCTCCCCACAAGCATCCAGGCGCCTCCACCACGAGCAGCAGCGCAGTCACGTAGGTAGGTGCACGAGCCGAGAGGAGGTGCCACCTACGGCTCAGCACCTCACACAGGTGAAGTTCCTTGTAAAAGCCTCAGTCCCTCCTAATCCAGGCCAGGCCACCTTCAACTTTCTTACAAAGGCAGGCCCCTGCTCCCTGGTATTGGGAGCGCTCAGGGTGCCTGCAGCGGCTGGCCCTCCTGTACGCAGACCTGGTGCAGTCCTGGAGGTTTCTGGCACCAATGGCAGCTCCAGAGAGAGATCTTCCTGAGCCATCTAAACATGAAGACCACAGGCATTGCCCTCCAGGTCCAGCCAGAAGAAGCAAAGCCAGTTCAGGTGCAAGTACGAGGTTGTGGCAACCAGATCAGACCATGGAGGCTGGTACTGCAGTGCCACCAGCCCCAGGAGCCCTGCCACACACAACACCAGCTTCCTAGCACCCAAAGAGCACCAAGGTAAAGCCAAACCTGTACACGCCTACCACCACGGGTGCACAATTTTTCGGCTGCTCCTCACGGCAAGCTCAGCCCTAGGCTGCTGCTAGCCCGTGCTGTTATCAGGTAGCCCTCTGTGATCAGCAGCAGCTAGAGGAGAGGTGCTCTGGCTGCCCCAGGAAGCAACAAGCTGGAGGGCCACAACTGAAGCCCATCTGCAGCAGGGCCAAGGAGAGCTGGCTGCTTGCACGCCGAGGGCTGCCTGTCCTTTGTGGGCCCCATCAGGCTTCAGAGCCCTGCCTCTCTCTCATCTTGTCCCGTAACTGAGGTGCCGGGCCGGAGCCACGTCTCTGCCAATTGCACTAGGACCCGCAGCAGCTGAGCGAGGTTTCTCCTCCTAACATCTGGCTGTAAAATCCTTCAGTTTGCAATGCAGTGCTGCAAGGAGGGATGGCCCCTGCTAATGCCTGCAACAGTTGTTATTTGTACTGTTGGTCGGTGCCCCATCGCTGAGGGCAGAGCGAGCGCTGGCATCGCCCTCGGCTCCATCCACTACCGTGGATCAGTGATGTTCTTCCAGCTCTAGCATCCCTCCCCTCCAACATTCCCTAGTGAAAATATCAAGGGTCGTTGTGTTTTGGGGCAGGACTCTTGTCTTTTCCTACTGGAGGTGGCTGCATTGTCAGCACAAAGGTCCTTGTCTTCCCACCCAGTAGAAACTCATCTGTGATGCCAAGAAATCTTTGCCATGCAGGGGCTTGGGTTGGGCGGTGGAGAGGGTGAACTCCACCCGAGGTCTACACTCCGCTCCCCCACCGTTTATTTATTCAACCAACACCATTGATTTTTCTGGTAAACCCCACTCTGAGTGTCACAGGCGCTCCCCAGTACTTGCCAATGGCTTGCACGCTTTTGAAAGAAAGCTACTCCGGCTCCAGGGAGGGGAAAGAAGAGTCCTCCAGTGTTTCAGGAAGGATTTCTTCACCCCCTCCTCTGCTTTCTGGCGGTGCAGCCGGTCTCTGCCCAGCCCCAGCACGCGGAGCTGCACCACAGCCTCGCCCGCCCGCCCTCGTAAATCACTCGGGATGGCTGCACGGCACCTAATTACACATTAACTAAACATCCTCTCCTCTAACAAAAATACACAATATACACATGGCTCGTCAGAGCTTAAAGGGATCCGGAGTCTGGGGCGCTGAAGGTATTCATCGGCAGCGTTTGGAGAAAGGAATTTATAGGAGTCATTTGCTGAGCTGAAACTCGCTGCCCTTTGAGCAACCCTGGGAAGGGAAAGAGCACCGAGCAAACAGGCACAGCGTGCAGCGTGCTGAGGAAAAGTTAATTTTTTCCATTGGGCTCTCGCGTGTGCCAAATTATTCCTTAACATAGAGTCCCCGGCACTTTGACTTAAACAACATGCACCCCTCACCTCTCCGAGATGTGGCCCTGCACCGCGCCGCTCCCTGGGCTCAGTTTTGGGGTGCGAGGGGCTCTGGTTGGCCACGGTGGGCTGTGAGCAGGGCAAGAGCCCAGGTAATTAGCTACAGGTTAATTGTATTTACAGCAGCTCCACTGCTGGAGCCAGGTGGGGATGCAGGCACAAGGATGAGGTGTGCGTGCCAGAGGAGTGACCGAGCCAGAGATAACAAATATATTTGGTAAGTACCCCATTGCTAACAAGCAGGAAAGCAACGTCGTGAAAAACAAACTTTCCTCACATCTCCATACAGCAGTGTGGGAGGCATAGGATGCCCAGGCACATGCACAATTACTTGTGAATGCATGCAGTTTTTTCCCCTCAGGTCTACAGCAGCAGAAAGTTGAAGGCAACACCTAAGCGACCACGAGTTCCCCCACGGGCAGGTCGAACACATCGCCATGCCCAAGGAAATGGGGCGTGTTGGGAGCAGGGCATCGACCTCCTTAGGGATGGGGGTGGCAGGGAGGAGAGGTGCCGCTGCTGGGGAGCACAGGTGTCAATGGGCTGGGAGCAGCTCCTAAACACATGCTGCTGGCACCCCGACCCTTCCTTGCTCATCTCTGGTGCAGCTGCAGAGCATCCCTTTGGCAAGGCACCCGAGCGCCGGCTGGGAACACCCCGCCTGGCCCAGCCGTGCCTTGTAGCAACAGCTGCCAAGCCGGTGGACGGGGCACTGCTGGGCAGGGCGAGAGGCAGATTAAAATTAATGATAATAATAAGCCAGGTAGCATTAATCACTCCCAGGAGCCCCCCTGGACACTGCTGCACTGTGTCACTGCCCCGGGCAGCTTTTACAGCCCCGTCCATAACTCATCCTCCAGCGGGACTCTGCTTTCCGACGCATCCTGCCTTATCGCAGCCGGCTTGCAGGAGGGCGACGGCGTAGAAACCTGTTTGTGCCTCTCCAGGCTGCAATTGCAGACCGCAGGGAAGAACATCCTTCCCCATTTCGCAGCTATGCAGCGACGAAACCACAGCTGCCATCGTGGGGCCGGGCGCAGGAGGATTTCCCCCGTGCAGATGGCCGCCCCTGTCCGGGGCCGCGGTTTGGTGGGGAGAAGCTGGGGCATCTGATAAAGAGCCTGGGTGGGCAGCGAGGAGGTGCTGGGGAGGCTCCTGCATCATGGGGAGGGGCGGCGAGGCTTTGGGGACACAGTGGGAACAGCACGGAAAGCGCTCAGTGTCACTGGCACAGGCAAAATTCCCACCATGGTCCGGAGACGAGCTGCACATCGCTGTCTGCATGCTCTTTGCAAAAGCCCACTTTGCAAATAAGCACAATTCCTCATTTCTTTTCTAGGCAAATTGCGCACGTACATACAGCACTTTGTGAATTCAGGGTGGTGAGGGGGGAAAAAAGGAAGAAAACTCATAAAATTCCTCTTTAATACTGAAGCAGCGTCTATGGGAGGATTACCGCAGCACAGCCCGTTCCATCAGAAAGGGCCCGGGGTTTCTAAGTCACCTTATTTTATACAGAAGGTGCCCAATGCCGTGTGGCCCCAGGGGGAAGCCCACCCCAGCGCTGCCTCGCCAGCACCTCGGGAGCCCTGCACGGCCCCATAAATACTTCCCACCCCACTCACCGATGGCCTCGCTGGTCCAGCAACCCTGCTGCACGTTGGATTTATGATCCCTAAACAAGATAGGAGAAGGATATACTGGATTTATTCACTTAAAAAAAAAAAAAAAGGAACATGTAGGGTCTATTTCTAGCAGTTTGGCCAGCCTAGCACCTGACAGCGGGCATTACCTACCAGCAGCTCCTTTATCGGGTTTGCAAGCTACGTGCATCTGCCCAGCTTGAAAAAAGCTATATTCCCGGGTAAACAGGGGCTTGGGAAGAGATAAGTCCTCAGTTGATAGAAAGGGGCTTCAGCATGGGCCTAGGGCTGATCCCAGGTCAGGGTTTGGGGTGCAGGAGGAGAGGAAAAGGTTTTCCCAGGAAAGCTGTGGGGTTTTGGGCCCCCAGCGGGGCAGGGCCTGGCTGTGACCCCGCAGTGATGCTGCAGGGCTGGGTCCGGCCCCACGCCCAGCCCAGCTCTGTGCCTGGAGGGGGCAGATGCCCCGGGCAGGGCACCCTTGAGAAAAAGGGACCCTGAGAAAAGGGACCCACGGCTTCCGGGGCGAGCGGGTGTCCTGCTGCCGGCACCGGGCTCCGGCTGCTCCTGCCAGCACCCGACCCCCACCCAGCATCCCCACTGCTGCCTCTGTGGCTTCTCCACGGCCTGACTTCTTTTATTGTCATTATAAAGTACACAGCACAAAAAAGCACACACAGGCCAACTTCAGAGGTATTCCCCCTAGAAAAATTAAATACTCATAATGCTTTTTTAAAGTGAATTGGGCCCCTTAATTTGCATCTTATAATAAGGATGTTATCACACTGGTTTATGGCTCAGCTCTTTAGTTTCTCTCTCTCAGGGGCTAGATTTCCCCTCATGAGTTCAATATATGTCTGCAAAGTAATGTAATTCTTAAAACGCTTTTCTCCTGCGCCAGCACCGCCACCTTTACGAGGCGGGGGTCGTTCTTGCCGCAGGTTGTGCCCAGGAGCCAGCCCAGCTTCGACCGAGATGTGACAGATCCCTTCCCTCCTTACACCCCACCGAGGGCATCCTCCACCTCTTACATTTAGCTTAATTATAAAACATTGTCACCAGAATATTAAAATAATGTTTAATACACAGGAGGGAATAAAGCTGGTCCAGAAAGCGCATAATTTCCCGGTGACTGCTCTGCCCGTGCCACAAGCTCTCGCCTCCTGCCCTCTCTCCTGACCCATCCCAGTGATGCAGGACACGTGCTTCCAAGTGTTACCGGTCCCTAAAAACCAGGCGATCCCAAATCCACGGCCCACGAGAGCTGGCAGGGCTGAGCAGGGCCTGGGAAGGCAGCAGCACCCCAGCTGCATCCCGGACATCTTTGGGTCTGCCCTGATGAGGCTCTGCGAGGCGCTCCAAGGCACTGCCCGCTGAGGGGAGTGAGGGTGGGCAGCCCAGTCCCTGCCTCCACACAGCCAGGAACCCTTCGTTGCCTCCGCGCCTTATTTTACACAGCAAGGCTCTGCTTTAAACCAGCTTCTCCCCTCTCCTTTAATCACTACAGCTGCAGAAGGTGCCATCGCTTCAGGGGGGAAGGGAGACAAGGGGCATCGCTGCACGCCCTCAGCAGGGCACCGGCTGCTGCAAGGAGCCCGGCCAGAACCAGTTGGTCACGGCTGCTGTGGGCCGTCAGGAGACAGAAACATCTACCTTTATATAGAGAACTTATACCAGAGCCTCAAGTGTGCTTCAGTTGTACATTGGGCAGAGCCTGCATTCACCTTTTTTTAAATAAATAAATAAATTTAAAGGGGCTGTGCAAGCTTATCTGCACTGAGAGGTGCTGGACCTCGCTGCTCTCAGAACAGCGCTACCGCCTCTCAGCCCACTGAAACCAAGCACAGGGACCAGCTGCTCCCGGCACCGCAGCGGCGTGTGATGGGACAGCAAGGCTTTGCTCTTCTCCATCGCAGCTTCCCGAGCCTTGCCCTTCCCAAAGGGGCTCCGTCATGCAGAACACTGGGCAGGCATCGCAGCCATTGCCCAGATTCACGAGGAGTTTCCCCAAAACCGCAGCTGAAAGCACACCCACACCACTAAAGGTGGTCCTACGTAAATCATGGGGAAAAAATAGCCTGTTAAATCCCCATCCCAGGGAATCTGTCTGCCAGCCCTTCCCACTGTGGCACCTCACTGTCCGTATGGGACCTGGGGCGCGGGGTGGTCCCTACCAGGTGGGAGGCAGAGCCCACCAACAGGAGCTTTTGGGGAGAGGAGGGGATTTGAAGCTGGGGAGGGGATTTTAAAGCTTTAGTAATGAGCTGGTGCAGGTGGCCCTGCTTCTAGCCAAGGGATCTTCAGCGTGCTGGGTAAGTCCTGGAGATCTTCTGGTGGATCACATGGATGGCCTGGTGAGAGGCCACGTCCTGCCAAGGGGACCCCGTCAGCGGGGTCGGCCCCTTGCGAGGCTGGGCAGGGCTCTTACTGCTCCCTCCAGAGCTCAGGAAATTCCTCTCTGGGCATCGTGGGGCTGCGTTCAGCCGCAGCGGCGCTGGGGGAGAGGAAGGGTCCAAAGGCATCACCTTCTTTTTCTGTTTAAATTTTAAGATGCTGTAAAATGTCACAATAACTTGAAAGGCAGTAGCCCCATTTTTTTTATCAATAGCAAGTATTTATTAGCCTCCTTGATTTACAGTACGTTTCTGAAAGTCATCACTCCATCACATTCTTCAGCACGGGGCTGAGTTGGTTTTCTTGGTCAACACAATATGGAATATAGATCGGAATATTAGAAGCCAAATACAACCTTCATTTTGCATGCACAAATCCCACCAACGGGAGGCCCGTAAATGAATCCTGTATAGCCCTTAGACACATGCATTTGCAGACATTTGGGGAGCGGTGGGAGCTTCTGTACATCACCGCTGGAACCCGGAGGGTAATGGAAATCGCCACGGGAGAGCCATCACGGCTGAAGCAACCTAGGAGAACATCACCCCAGCCACCAAGAAGGTGGGAATCCACCTAGTCACCTTGCTTCTAGGTTCTGACATGAAGAAGCCATCCGTCCAACTGTCCACCCGTCCGTCCATCCAGCTGCAGCATTTCACTGATGCATACACAGCGGATGGCGCGGACACATCACGCCACAGAAGTCCTCCAGCCCCTCCACCACCACCCCATGGCCGGACCTCTCCTTCCTTCCACCCTCACGGTGAGGTTTTGGCCACCAGCCGTCTGTCCGTCCCGCTGCCTGTCCGCCCAGCCTGTGCCACGCGGGCTGGGAGCGGAGCCCTGCTGGTGCTCCCAGATCGCGCAGCGCTCATTACGGGAGGCCAGGCGAAATTAAATTGGGGCCCACTGCTTCTGCCATCTGAACTTCATCACCGCTAAAGACGCAATAAAAGTAATAGCAACAACGAACAAGCCTCTACCAGATGTGTAACTCTATCCAGCCAGATTAAGGAATAAGGGCCATATTTTTGGAGTGGTTTTCTTTGTGTTTTTGTTTTAGTTTTTCCCCCTGAATCTTCATTTTTCCTTAAGAATAACTGATTATTTTGACCCCCCTGTAGAAGATGGATATTGAGAGGGCGACTTCAGGGGGAGAGGAGGCTCAGGGAGTGCCACGATGGGGGGCAACAAGCTCTCATGGACTGGGATTTCAGATCAGGTACAACATACAGCTGAATGATAGTCCAGCCAGGGCTGCAGTGGGGAAGTCTGGGGGCAGAGAAATCAGGGAATAAGACGAGAAGCAAGCGAGGTACCACTCTCATCCAGGAGGGTTGTTTAGCTTGCTCCCTGATCATAATTCCTAGCAGGATCACATGCAGAGTCACAGCAACCTGCTGCCAGAGCTGCAGTGCTGCAGAGGCAGCGGTGCCCAGCAGATCGCCCGTCCCGTCCCACGGCACCTCACAGCCCAGGGACCTGCAGCACTTCGGCACCAAAATGGAATCAAAGCCACTGGATAAATAGGACGTTCAGGATAAATGGGATGTTCAGCACAATAAAGTCCAGCAGGAGCTCGCCTCCCCTCCCCTTCCTCTGCTGCCACTGACAAACACCGAGCCCCAAACCCTCCAGCCCGCTGGCACCACTTGGCAGGACGAAATGGGACAAAGCTAGGATCAAAGAGAAAAGCGGGGCTTTGGGAGTGGTTTGCTGCTGCTGGCAGATTATTAGATCAGTTTTCAGGTCATTTTGGAGAGACTGTGCCCAACAGGCGCCTGCATGCCTGCGTGCCCCCCTCTCCACATTGTAAAGAGGATGTAACCTGGCTGCTCCTTGAATCCGAAACACACATTATTTTGAAAGCAAAATTTAGGTTAGACTTCACAAGAGACTTGACCTTTGCTGCATTGTAGTGTCAGGAAAATGGGCTTAGAAATAAAAAACAGCATGGACAAAATGCCTTCATGTTTGAGAGCAGCTTTTCAATCCCCCAAATCAAAGCTAAGCTACCTAATTCCCAGGCACCTTGCTCTGCTCAGCCTATTGCTGCCCACTGCACGGAGAAACAGACAGAGCTCTTCTTTCGGCTGTTACATCTCCCGTGCTTCAGGGTACAGCCACAGGCTTTGCAGCAGCCAAGTCCCAGCCAAAACCCAGAAACAAGCCAAGAGGAGGGGACCGACCCCTGCAACAAGTCACACCGGGCAGTGGAAACCCACGCAGCCCTACCACAGCCTGGTGCTGGGGCAGTGCTGCTGCTTCGTGCTCGCTCAGGAGGGACCCAGCGGGCAGGATGTGACCACGCAGCACGGCAGAGCAGTCCCAGTGCCTACAAGAGGCTCCCAGCGTGGCCGTTACATGTATTTACCACTATAAGGCAACACATAAAGTCTGTGGATGTGAAACTCCTAGTAGCTGGGGGATTTTAATGCCCACGTTACAGAACATACATCTTAAGGGCTGCTTCACTTTACCTGCAAGGGTTTGGACAAGGATCCACTTGGCTTCTCCCTGCCACGCTCAGCTGCTCGCCAGGCGCCTTCACCAGTCCCTGCTTGGTTATTTTCTGCTCTTCCCAGGAAAAGCCCTGCCCTGGCTCCTGCCACCGCAGGGCAGTAATGCCCACAGACCCAGCCAGCTGCATCCAAGCACCGAATGCCCAAGGGGCTGCTTCAGCAGCACCGCAAAGCAACAGAGTTTTGCCGGCACTCAGACAAAGCAGAGCACGAAGACAGCCCCAAGAGCTGCTCAGCACCCTCACAGCTGCCACTGGT
This sequence comes from Oxyura jamaicensis, assembly GCF_011077185.1. Lineage (NCBI taxonomy): Eukaryota > Metazoa > Chordata > Aves > Anseriformes > Anatidae > Oxyura > Oxyura jamaicensis. The sequence goes on from NC_048895.1 coordinate 4,015,514, forward strand.
TGCAACTACTGGACCAGGTGATCCTCGTAGTGTGATTTGGAGACGAAGCAGAGCCCCGTTAGCCCTGATGTGGCTCAGCTGCAGAGGTACCCAGGTGGGGCTGCAGCTCTTCACAAAAATTAAATAAAGAAGAGCAACACCAGGCGTGGAAAAGGCAAAGCCACGTTACCTACGGCTGGTTTGCCAGGAGAGCACAGCCCCGGCCACGTGTCTGGCTGGGATGTGAAGGACGTGAGTGAACTTGCAGGCAGAGCTAGGTGACCAAAGAAGCAGGCTGGTCCCTGACCTGGGGCTGCTGCGTCCTGCCCAGACCTGCAGCGGGTGTCCTGGCAGCCCCACCGCCCTGCAGCGGCTCTGCTCGCTCTTTAACCAAATAAGGTCCATTCCTGCTCTCCGGCACGGTTGTCGGGAGCTACAGCCTATAAATCCCATCCGAGACAGCAGGAAAGCACGCACTTAACCCATCTTCTGTTCCGCAAAGCACTTGGGCCCCAAACCAACAAAATCCTGGGGCGGGTGCTTTGCTTGGAGCGAGGCAAGCGGGCTCAGGGGGAGACAGCGGGATGCGAGGACACCCGATGGCACCGAGGGGAGCTCCCTGCCACCACCCAGGCAGGGCAGGGCTTTGCTTCACCTGGCGCCAACCAGTTCTCCCCAGCAAGGCCGTTACCACTCCCCAAACCTGCCGTCTCGGCTGTGGCTTGACGAGCAGTGACAAGACAGAGGAGGTCACCGATCCCACCCACCCCAAAAGCACACGGTTTAACAACAGAAATGCAGTACAACAGCCGGCAGCGGTCAATCATATGTGGGCGGCGGCGGAGCACTTGGCTGGCCACGGCTCCCGGACGCGGCCGTGAGCCCGATGCCCGGGGGGAGCCCGATGTGGGGCTGCCTGCCCGGGGAGCCCTGGCGGGGACACGGGCACTGCCTCTGCCCCTGCAGACTCGGCGCTTTGCTTCTGCGGGCGACACGGTCACACGGAGTCGCAGCAGCTGCCCGGCCCTGGCCAGCCTACTCACAAATTACAGATTAAAGAAAAGAGCGAACAAAACCTAAAGCTCCAACATTTATTATGGCGATTGCCCACCCGCCACGGACCTACACCGTGTTTTATTTTGAATTCGTAACGTGAGGTGCACCTTCTAAGAAATGGAGATAAACAACAGGCTGGGTCCTCCACACAGGATCAACACGAGAGCAAGACAGTCTTCTCCACGGGGACAGGAAGCCCTCGACCTCGGTGGGCGCTTTTGCTTTTCGTTTTTAGAAAAGGAAATAAACAAACAAAAACCAAACGGAAAGAAGTGCTGTACTCTTATTACAAAATATAAATACGATAGTCCTGCAGGAAGGAGGAGCCTGGGGAGCGCTGCCTTCGGAGGGGACGTCTCGGGCGCTCCAGGGATGCGGCGAGCCAGCAGGATGGAGGCCACCTCCGGACACCACGCCACCGCCGGCCGCTGGCCCCAGCTTCACCTCCTCTCAGAATTTAAGTGCTCTTGAACTTCCATCCGAAAACTGCCAGGCATCCGGGGCTCCCTGGGCGCTGCGCCAGCCGGGGGGGTACGTCGCACCTAGAGAGCATGGGGACAGAGGAGAGGAGAGGTGTGACACGGCCCAGGGTGCGACTTCCTCCGTTATCTTTCTGTTTTGACCCTTTCCTTAGCAGCTAGGGGTGGGACACGAGGGGGCCCTTCCTGCCCGCTGGCCGCACCGCCTCCAGCCCGCTGAGCACCACCCTTGTGCCTCGGGGGCACGGAGCACATCCAGCACCGCGGGGACACAGAGATCACCCTGGCAAAGAGCCCCTGGTCTGTACCAAGGCTCTCATCACACAAGGACTGAGCCAGCCTGCCTCAGAACTGCCCCTGGTCTTTCCCCAAACCTCGCCGACCTCCCCCAGCACCCAGGGAGCAGCCACATGCAGAAGGGAGCCCCCCAGGCTGTCGGTGTGGCTGCTACACCGCCAGGCCAGAGTTTGGGGTGGCTCTCCCCAGTTCACCACACTTCGAGCATTGCATCGCCTATCATCGTGCGCAGTAGTGAACCCAGAGCACCACCAGCACACGCCTCAAACCAGCTCCGTGCCGGTTTCTGTGGGAATTGCTTCGATAACGCTCAGGAGCATGGCCGAAGGGCTAGGCACGGGCTGCCAGCAGGGCTACGCGGCAGCCCCTTGGTCACATCTTCCCCGGTGTGCGCTGCAGTTAGCTGCCCTCACGTCGAGAGCATGTGGCTGACCCCCCTGGGGAAGGAAAACCTTTTTTTAATTTCTGTTTGTTCCTGGATCCGACCCATTTCGGACTGGCATTAAAGAAGGGTGCGATTTCCAAGGGAGCCGGAGCGACGCGGCCAGCCAGGGCCAGCACGGCGCCAGCTGGGCACGGGGCAGCAGGCGTCCCAGCGCCTTCGGCCCCTTTGGAAACAGCAGCGGAATGGTGCACATCGTGGGGTGCCGCAAGGAGCCCGCCCGGCCGTATCACTCTCTTAGGCAGCAACGTGCTTTTCCCACATGTCCTCCAAAAATGGTTTTCAATGTTTATGAGGAAAAAAAAAAAAAAAAAAAAAAAAAAACGGAGCGCGAGCGAGCTACAGCAACAGCTGGTATCGTTTTGCTTTTCGTACAAAGTCTGCACTTAGATAAACCCTGAAACTCTATCTCATCAGATATGCCAAAGCCTCCCGAATGTCAAGCAAAGACATGGTACCACTTATTCCTGTATTTATCTCCGCTCTTGGAAACATAATAAATACGAAACATCTGTAGCCTAAATTCCTGATACTGTTTCAGTGCCTTCATTATATAAATCATTCAATTTGGAGGATATTAAATACTAATGGCAAAGGGGTCTGTGCCATAAAAACGCATTCTTCTTCTAAAGCCGTTGGGGTCTGAAATGCTAGCTGCTACGATGCAGTTACCCAAACATCGCTCTTATTTATAGAGACGTCTTTTTGCGCAGAGATAAATACAAAAGTTTCTCAGGAGCACGGGTCAGGCTCGCTTCTCGTCCTTGTACCACCGCTAACGCATCACACCGCTAGTTTTG
>NC_048895.1:4023566-4066066 GCF_011077185.1 Oxyura jamaicensis
GGCCGTTGACCGCCCCGTCGTCGATGCGGTCGGACTCACCGGCCACCGAGTCTTCATCGCAAGTGTCCCTGTGCACCTCGGCCTCAGAGAGGTGACCCCGTTTGTGCTTCTCCCCCAGCACCTGGTGAAAGGCCTCGCTGAAGTGCTGCATGGAGCTGAGGACCATACCTTGCATGACATCTGGCATCGACCGGCTCTCCTCGCCGGCCCTGGAGTTGTTCTCATGGTGGCGGGCCGCCTCCAGGTTCATCCCAAAGCCGTAGTCCGGCCTCTCATTCTCATTCAAGTCCTCCTCCTCTTCCTCCTCCTCCTCCTCCTCTTCCTCCTCCTCCTCCTCCTCCTCCTCGTCCCCGTTCTCGGGGATCATGTTGGGGTCATTCTCACTCTTGAACTTGGCCACCACCGACTTGAGGGCACTGCTGGCGCTGCCGACTAGGTCGCTGGTGCCTGGTTCGGGGGAGCTGGCAGTGGAGAGCCCATCATCTGACTTCACCGTCATGGGGGATGACTTGTGCATGTGCGTCTTCATGTGGCGCTTCAGCTTGCTGGCCTGCGTGCAGGCGTGGTCGCAGAGGTTGCACTTGTAGGGCTTCTCCCCGGTGTGGCTCCGGCGGTGGACCACCAAGTTGCTCTGGAACTTGAAGGTCTTCCCGCAGAACTCGCACGACTTGGACTTCATGGGCGGCTGGGAAGGAGGAGGAGCGGACTGCAGAGGAGGAAGGGGCGGCGTGGCCAGGAACGGGGGCTTGCTGCCGGGCTGGAAGGGCTGCAGCAGCCTTTGCATAGGGCTGGGCCGGCTCGGGGACAAGGGCGGGCTGGAGGTGTTGCCGGCCAGCTCCCGCAGCCGCCGGGAGAAATCCATAGCGGGCGGCTCCATCGCCATGGGGTTCAGTCGCAGCACCCTGTCGAAGGCACTAGGGTGATGGGTGGCCAGAGCCATTTCTTCCGCACCCAGGCGCTCTATGCGATGCGGATCCAAATGGTGCCTCGGGGGAGGGCTAAAGAGGGGCGGCGTGGGTGGGAATCGCCCTTCTCCCAGCCCCGATGCCTCTCTCGAGACCGAGCTGGGTATTCTGAGCAGGTTAAAGGGGTTATTGTCTGCAATGTGAATCCCATGGAGAGGTGGCTGGGAAGGGCACTCTGCACCTAGTCCTGATGGGATACCAACCCGTGGCGTCAGGGGGCTGCCGTGCTCGCTTTCTAGGTAGATCCGTAAGCCGTGCGTGTTCTGTGCGTGCTGCAAGAGGAACCAGGCGCTGTTGAAAGGCTGTTTACAAGTCGTGCACGTGTAGCTGCTGGGCTCGTCTTTACCTGCAAAACAACACAACAGCAGCGTAAATGTTTAATCGCCCACCGGTGGCTGAGAGCTCGCCTCCACGCCTAAGCTCTCCTTCTGCTTAAGGCTACGGCCGAAGGGGCAAAGGGACGCGTGCGGGGCTGGGGGAGGCTCTGCTCCGCTCCCCTCCCCAGGTGTGAAACCGAAGTCAGAAAGGAACGGGGAGAGAGAGAGGGAGCGAGAACGGCGCGGAAAGAGGCAGCCCAGGCGGGGAAAGGGCTGGAGCGCGGCCAGGGAGCCTGGCCGGCCGCCCCGCCGCAGCCGCCGCGTCTCTCGCACGCTGAAAAGAGGCTGGGGACGGTGAATGGCGCTTTGGCAAGGAGCGAGCGAACTCTGTTTTGTGATAATTTATTTTGGGAGATAACACGGACGTTATAAAAGAGCAACTGACTAATAAATAACCAAACAAAAAGCCGGCTAATAATGGCAGCCCCCTCCGATGCACAGCAAAACAACAGAAATGAATAACTTTCCGAGGGCCGTATGCACGGGAATAGTGGGGAGCACGGCGAAGGTGAGTGCGTTTTTCTGTCGATTCCAGCAATTCTGTGTGTTAGTCACTTCCATCCCCGTATGCTTTTTTTTTGCTAAATGCCAGTAACCTGCAACTAGAGCTAAGCGAGTACAGAAATTAATTTCCAGTCCTGGCTAGCAGTTCTGTAGAGTTGCTATTCTGGTGATTAAAAATAATAATAATAATAATAATAAACCACTCCTGAGGTTTGCTGAATAATAAAAATATCTTCCCAAGCAAGCTGCGCCCAAGGGGGTGCCCTGGCTCCCGACAAACCTCCGTAGGTAGGTCTCTGCGTAAGATGACATGCAAGTTCGCCAAATTAGGTTTTGCATAATTGCCCAATACAAAGAAAAGGAAAATGTTAAAAAAAAAAAAAAAAAAGGCAGGTTTGGAAAGAAAACATTATTTTATCCGCAACCGTCTTGTTTTCTATCTCACTTGAGAGGAGAAGAAGAAAAGCTTCATCTGGGTGTTTTCGTTATACAATGAGCTGAATAACGATTTGGGAATATGACAGGCAGGCAGCCCGCAGCGCTGGCTATAGCGACCCATCGTAGCCTCCCTCACTGCCTCCCGGTTCTTCTATTATTATACATTTGGCCTGACAATCTGAATTGAGTGAGTAAAAAGCGACTCAACCGTCTATAGCAGGCGTTTAACACTTTAGTCGCTTTAAAAGCTCTTGGAATAATATTTAACGTCTCGTCCTTCGACTGAAGCCAGCGTTTGAATAAAATGCATTGCGGCGCTCGCTATGTGCCAGGCATGGGAGTGCAGATAAATACTTAAATCTGTTGAAATTAGAGCAAAATTCAATTGGGCTTTCACATTCCTCTGCTCATTTGTGAGCTCGGAAAGAATCTTAAATGTGAAAATTTCATCTTGCTTTGCCATAATGAAGTGGAAGTTTTTAACAACATGCTACAAGCCGCGCGCCGGGGCTGCGGTGTGCTAACAAAGTAATGCTACCTCGCTTCTCTATTTTATGTATTAGGTCAGAGAAAATAGCATTTTATCTTATAATGAGGATACAACATACAGTGCTCACTATTGCATTTTAGTATTCCCATCAACTAGATATTCTAGATCACAAGGGCAGCTAGTGTAATCATAATGTCAATGAGAAGGGCTGTTACGACTGAGACTAAAGATTACATGGAAAAAGCTGCTTTGAAACTGGTAATTATTACCAGTCCACTAATAGCAAATGATGCATTACAGTTTCACCATATAATCTGTATTTCACTCAGCTCCTGCCAGTACAGCCTTATTATATTACAGTGCTCACAAATTCTAAATTCCTAAACTACAGTCATCAATAAATGTGTTACTTGCCATAATTTGCAAAATTACTTTGTTCATAACATCTTCGACCGTTATAAAGACTAGAATTGATTTCCTGCATGGCAAAATTAGGGCTACATTGATTTAGTGGAGTGTAACATGTAATATTATTCTTCATTTGCTTTCCTGAAAAACAAGTTTTGAATTCACCGTCCGTGTTTGGTAATCAGGATAATAATTTAAATACAATATGTTTATGCACAAAACTTCCCTACTCTTAAGTGACCTACCATCTTCAAGGGAGCAACGTAAAACCAGGCGATAAAATGAAGCAGCGAAATGGTTAAAATCCACCACCTATCTGCCTCCACCTCCTGCTCTGAGGAGACGCAATTTCTAATTTGTCTATTAGTGCTTGATTAATTACGAAGGCTATTGACTGACCATATCACCACCTAGAGATACGTTCCAGTCTAATGCAGCCTTGCCAAACGGTAAGAATTACGGCAATCATCCGCTCATTACCAGCAAGGAGTGATGGGGGCATCGAAGCAGGGTGTTGAGGCGCTTCGCCTTCCCTTCACCCCATCCCACCGCCCCTCGTCCTTCGCTGGGCCACGCTCCTGGAGATGGCCGCTTCCCCGGGGACATCCGCAGAAGGGCTGGCGGGGGGCAGAGGCATAGCTGCGCCTCGAAGCTCCATCTTCAGGAAAACACGGCATCTCCCAGCTGGTTTGCGCTTCCCTCTCCCTTCTGTGGATTAAGCCAAGATGGGCAGCCCGAGCCGTCCCAACAAACCCAACAGCTCGGGGTGATCCTGGCCTCCTGCCCGGCTGTCGTGCCCACAAGGTCCTGGTGGACCTCGCCAAGTGCTGGCTGCAGGCCCGGCTGTTAGTGGACCCGAAGACTGCGGATCTGATGGTTTCTTCTAGCTATGGGCCAGCCTCCACGCTCACACACACTTCCCCACTAAGGACTACAGAAAATCGAGGCATTCCTGTGGGCGAGTTGCGGACCCCAAAGGCAGAGAGGAAAGGAAGCAGCAGGCTGCTTTTGGAAAGCACAACAGTGGGATCGAGTAGTCCTGTGCTAGCAAAGGACAGAGCTGCAGAGGGTCCCACCAGGCCCGTTTCATGCCTTGCCTCATCTTCCACCGGGGCAACGCAATGGGACGTGTTAGCCTAAGCAGCATTGTAATGCCATTAGGGATTTCAACCAGTTTCCAAGAGACTCACGGGAATCTCCCAAATCTAGATGCAAAGAGGGTCACCAGCACCCCTGCCCATATCCTCAGCTGCTTTGCACTTGAGGACTTTAAGGTCCATAGGGACTATCCGCTGCCATCCCCTGACCGTTTCTGCGCTAGGTGGCTCGAAGTCCTGCACTGATCCCCACAAGGTCTTTGGGTACAGCGTAACCTCCTCCAGCCCCGCCAGCCGCCTTCAGGAGAAGCATAGAATCCCAAAGACAGCTGCTCAAACCAGATCAGAGCCATTCAAACCAGATCAGAAGACAAGGAGAGGCTGAGCACCCACTGGTGGTTCCCACCACTCGCCACACTCAGCTGCAACTCTCTGGCATCTGAATTTCTCTGGCCCCAGCTCCTATCCCTTCCCTCTCTGTTTGGATATTTTGGTGATATAGAGAAGCCCCTCGGTACACAATGCACCCCCCACATACCCGGGATGCACCCAGTAACCAAGGCACATTTCAAAATGAATTTCTCCAAAAGAAAGAGCTTGAGCCCTTTCCTATCGCTCCTCGAATTCTGAAATTTGAGTCATTTTCATGGCTTTCCCTTAGCTCCACACAAGCACAGTCTTGCAAATACAAGGGTTCACTCGAGGCCCAGCCTCGCGCTCCTCACACCAGCACCATGCTGCAAGGAGCCACCTCTATGCTAACACTCCCCGGGAGCTGCCTCCTCCCGGGGTCCCACACCCCGGCCCCCATTCCCTGTTGGTGGCCAGGTCATATCCAGAAGCACCCAACAGACCCAGCCCGGCAGTCCTGCCAGAGCACCCCACAACCCCACTGCTAATTACCCATACACTCAGCTTCGCTTTACCCACGGCACTCGTCAGCCGCCGTTACGCACCCGTTTCCACCTCCACAACACAATGCTCACCGCCGCTGTGATTCATGCCGGTGCCTGCTGACCTTTCCCTCTCAACAAGGCTTCTCCAGCAAAGCCCTGGCTTCCCAAATCTGCTGGCGGGCTCCTAATCCACGCGCTGCCCGCGCCATCCGTATGCTCATTTTCCCCCTGCACCATGTCACGCAGAACAGAGTCGAATGCTTTACAAAGTCTATTTCATCTGCATTTATCAACCAAACTTGTCATCTTGAAGAATGAAATCAGGTTTATTTGACAAGATCTATATTCCATAAATCTAAGTTGAGTGGCATGAATTATATTTCTAGCCTTTAATTCTTTATCAATTGAATCTTATGCCAGCTCTTCAATTATTTTGTCCCGAACAGATAGGCAAGGTGTTGCTAATGCTCGCCCGGTTACCCCAGCCACCTATTGACACTATTTTCCCCGTCCGTAAGCTTTATTAAGAACAAGCATCACTTGCCAACATTTGGGGATACTTGGGGGTACGTTGTCAGGGCCTTTTAATTGAAAAATATTCATCTCCGTTGGACCTCGTATAAAATCCTCCTTGTCTGCAAATGAGCTGGAAAAAACACCATCACCCGCCTATTGATACAGAAACGTAACATTGCGTCTTTCCGTCTCTTCAGCAAAAATATTGGCCAAAGCACTGCTACCTTGATGCTTCTTTCACTTAAAAACAGCCATGAGCAATACCTAGGAGCTCTAGGATTTCCAGGACCCTGCAAAGCTCTTTCATCCTCCCAGCACAGGCTTTCCTTGGTGGCTTAGGCTCCCCGTATCAGGTCTCTACTCATTGTGATTTCTCACTGCGACTGATTGCTATCTATTTCCCATTTTTTAAGTTGTCATTTATCCATATTTTTTTAAAAATATCTGGTTGCTGTTCTCATCTCACCACTGAATAGGGTGAGGTGGCATTTTGGCCAAGGTTGCCCACACCTCCCTGGCCTGCTCAAAATAAAAACAGCCTACAATGACCATTCACATTCTCCTGCGTACATTTTTCCTCCCAGTCAACTTTACTGACAATTTTCTTCAGATGTGGGGAACTGCCCCCCCGGGGGCAGGGCAGGGCTGCGGTGCAGCCCCATTCCCCCTTCTCCTTGCACTTGTGTTGGGGTCGAGGATCCAGCTCAAGGCGCTTTGTGGGCTCGCACAAAACCCTCAGAAGGGGAGGTGATGCCTTGATGCCGTGCACAAATCCTGCACCAAAAAATCCCTTTGGTTAACCCCGGGGGAATTGCATGGGGAAGCCCCGTAGCAAATACAAAGCGTAGGGCCAATACTAACTCTGACAGGTCTCACACACTGAACATTCATCCACGACTACAGATTTATTCCCTTTGGCACCCCAGCCAGCAAACGGCCAGTGACCCCACACCACTCTTCGCTGGGGCACCACGTAGTGCCTCCGGAGTATCAGCTACTGGCTCAAAAAACCTTTCAGAACAGCTCTTACTTGCCATGCCCCCCCCGAGAAGTAATTTAAGCAGGAACACGCGAGCAACAGATTTAGCTTCTGATCTGAAAAAATGTTAACAAATGACTGGAATGGATATTGGCATTTGAGTGCCTTTAAGGGCAGTTGGCACAATGACTCAATAAAACATGAAGAGATGCCTGCTATCAGCATTAAGGGGCTTTTCTAAATTAAAATAAATAAATAAATAAATAAAGCCAGTCTTTCTTCTCTGTGCTCACAGACCAACACAGCAAACTCTGTGCTTCGCACGGATGTGCGCAGCCAAGCAAGGCGACACCCTGGGCACGAGGCAGAGCCCCACGGCCACAGCACCAGCAGCGACGCCAGACGAGGAGCTGGGGAAGGGACCAGCTGGGAGGAGAAGCTGTCAGCTAGATGCCACTGCTGGGAGGGAGAAAAAAAAAATCTGGAGCAAGGCATCCAAGTTCAGCCATTGCCAAGTGAGTAATGGAATAATCTGCATTCGCGTGCCAATGTGCTTTGGAAGAGCTTCCTCCGTTTCTCAAAAGTCAGGGCTGGATCCAGAAAAGCTGCTCTCCGGACACACGGGTGGGTTAGGGAAGAGGAAAGCCGAAACGATGCAGGCAGCATCCTCCTGATGCGACTGCAGAGCCCAGGCACGGAAGAGGCCTGCGTGCCACAGGAGAAGGAGCTAACCATGAACACCACCGGTGTCTCACCTGGGGCATCCCGCTGGCTGTGCGGGGACACCCCAGTTTTCCCAGTGCTTTCCCAGTGCAGCAATCAACGTCGAGGGATATCCCATGGGCGACCCGTGCCTGCCGAGCACGTAGCCGGTGCCTTGTGCCATCAAACTGCAGAGAGCTAACGGCGACTGGAGCACCTGCAGCAAGCACCTCCCTCTCTTCTGCTTGCCACGAAAAAATTACTGGAGACAGCCTGAGCCAAACCCAGGGACTTCTTTATTCTGCTTTAATGTCAACCGATTGCTTGATTTTTGGACCGATAAATTTGGAGTTGTTATGGTATTTAAAGGGGGGAAGAAAAAACGGAGTTAATTGTTACCACTTGTACTTGACTCAGTTCTCCTCCATCTGGCCTGTCAAATCTCTCCTCTTTTTTCTTTTTCTTTTTTTTTTTTTTTTTTCGTTTTTGGAAATCCGTACTGTTGAAATTCCTTCAACCGAAAAGCAGCGCCGTGGAGCCGTTGGGACACAGGAAGCTCAGCAGGGCCGGGAGATAAGTGGGTCCACTCCCGGCTGCAGCAGCCCACTTCTCCCTTTAGCAAGAAATATCGCTGGCTCGTGACTCACCTTTTCCTGGTAGGCAGCAGCATCAGTACGAGTGGGAAACGAACCGGCCAAACGGATTTTTCCTCATTGCACTAATCCTTCCTCGCGGTCCTCCAGGTTGCGAAAGGCACGGTATTAACCTGGTCCATCATTAACGGGTTATAAGTAGCTGTTAGCGCTGCTATTATCAGCATCGCCGCTGCTGTTGTCATAATAATTAGAATACTGCTAATAAATAATAGCAGTGGCTGCATTTATGTACTAGAGGGTACTTTCTTTTCTTCTGTTTATCACTTCCAGTGCTGTCTGCGTGGTGTTCAAGGAAAGCCGGGGCTGCTTCACTCCTTTAGCTCAGCGGCTTTAGGCCAAAGCCACTCTCCCAGTTTCAGAAGTGAAGCCAGCTAGATGGGCCTGATTAATAAACCTGCATACAAAGGGACAATGTCCCCAAACTCCCCGGAAAACGGCATGGCGGTGTCTGTGAACTGAGAAGCATTGTTACTGTTGGGCGTTTAATAAAAGAAGTTCTGCAAATGAAGCCTGAGCTGTTGATGGCCAGGGCTGATGTCAGGTCCTGGAACCGGCGAGGTGTGAAAATGTCCGAAATCTAAACCATGCTTTGCTTTGTGGGATCCGCAGTGGCCCCACTTGTCCTGTCCCAGCCTTCCTGTCATATCTCCTTATCACTTTGTACTAAATGTATAGTAGTAATTACTGAAAAAAAAATCTTAAAATTATGTTTTCTTCCTGAAAAGATTATTTTTCCATTCCAAGCTTCCAAAAATCATTTTACTGAAATTGGCTAAATACTTTCTAGACCAAGTCTCAACAACGCCATTGTTTCGCTGCACATCCTTCTAAGAGCCACACCAAAACGCCAGTGACATTACCCAAACTTAAAAAAGCCACAGCAATAATGAAACCAAAGCTACAGCCACCCTCACCTTGCCATTCAGACAGTTAGAATTCAGGGCAGGACCTCCAGCAACTAATCTTTTTTCCCAAAAGCCGAATTTTCAGCAGGCACCTATTGCTATTTAAAGCCACCCCCCAGCATCCCCACCAGGATGGGCAGAGGAAACCAGGCGCCATCGCCCACGGCGCACTCGAAGCCTGAAGCCCCGGGAAGTGGCAGCAGGAGTGACATGGCCCTGCGGGAGGGATGAGGTGAGGAGCAGACAGGCGTGCTCCTCACAGCAGCAGATGCCTTGCTGCAGCCTCATCCTGGGAGGAAGGCAGGAGCTGCACAGCTGCCCCTTGCAGGACAAGCACAGACTTCATGGATGACATTTTTGGTTGGGGTCCCCAGTCTTTGCTGTATTTACTCATCCTTCTCACGAGAACCCAGCCCGTAACACCTATTTTCCCCCCAGAAGTGCTATTTCCAAGTGACAAAGCCCATCATTTACCGGGGCCGGGAGGCACAGGGTGCTGCGCCCATGGGAGCATGGCGCTGCTGCCTGGTGTACCCGCCTGACCTCCGCGTCTGTCACCATTTTTGAGGCGATTACAATTTGGCCACCAAAAAAACCTGCTTCAAGCTCCAACTTGGCAAGTAAGCGATCAGGCTGCAACCGATTTTGTGCTTTTTTAAAACTTCAGGGGGGTGGAAATCTGTCACGTCTCCATTAACCAGGAGCAGAAGAAAACTGCAGTAAAACAACGCTGGGCTTGAAATCCAGCTCTGAATGAAATTGTAAAAGCAAGCCCTCAAGCGGGTAGGATCTGATGGCACACACGTACGCACTCCGTACACTACAGCGACGGAGAAATCTGGATGGTGCAGGAAACAGATCCAACCTCAGTGCAGCCCAGGGGGCTGCACGGCTTCCAGCACGGGCGGTGACACCTGAGCAGAGCACTGCGGGGAGCTGCCAGCCCTGCAAGGGGCCCTCCTCCCCGATACCATCTCTCTTGTCTAAACACACCATGAGCGAAGCAGCCACCATCCCCAGCCTTTCCCTCCCTGCCTCTCCTGAGCCACCCCATCCCAACCCCGGAGCTTTTCTGGGGCAAATGTGGATTTTGAGTGGACTTTCAAAGAGGAGAGGCATGGTCAGCATCTTGCCTGCTGAAGCTGCTCCTCGGGACACGCCAGGAAGGTCTGCCCGGCCAGTGACCCACCAAGGAAGAGACCCACCTGAGCCCTGACCGCTGCAGGCATCAAAGCCCTTTCAAAGCCCAGCCTGGCTGGCAGGCAAACAATGCCTCGTTCCAACGGTCCGCAATTACGCATTTCCCCAATGGCTGCCGGGGACAACCGGGTTAATAATCCACTCTTTAAATACAGGGTAATTATAGAGCTGCAGAGAGGCTCCAAATTATTTTATTCACTTTCATACACCTACATGATGAGTTGTTTCCTTTCCTACTTTGCGTTGGCTCCTTTTTCCTCTTCTTGTCTTCTTCCCTTCCGACAGCCCTATGACTAAACCTGAATAAAAGGCAGAGCACGCTTCAAAAAGTTCCTTTAAAACAAAACAAAACAAAACAAAACAAAAAAAGCCCAACAAATACAAGAAAGACCAAGCTGAAACGCTGCTGCAGGTCACTCCCAGCAGTGCCCGGAGCATCGAGGCAGAAGGCACCAGCACTGCCACCGAGGCACTGCTCCACCATCAGACCTCATCATCACCTCTGTCTTTGTTGTATTTTTGCTGCATTTCAGATGTTAAAATCTTCTGGTTCTCTATCTGGCCAAGGGATGGCTTTGGGGATGTCACTTCCAGGGGGACCCCACAGATGGGGACAAGCACCAGGAGATGTGCAAGCCGAGGAGGCACCGCAACAACCAAATCTGTTTTTTCTCAGCGAGTGCAAAATGTTCACTGGGAGCAACGCTGCCCTGCTCACTTACTTTTCACACCGGGTTTGCTGCATGGACAGGGCTTGTAGTTCAGATTCAGGGAAGGGAAAGCGAAGACCCGGGACTGTTCCCCTTGAGAGCCCTCTTGCACCTTTTCCTTCCCCAAATGGATCCTCTTTGACCCTCCCCGGCGACCAGCCTTCCCCTTTGGCTCCCTTTCCTCTCACTTCCACATTAATGGTATTTAGCCAGCAGCAAACCACCCTGACAAAGTGGGTCAGGGGAACCGCAGGTCCCCCAGAACAACCCCTCTGGCTGCAAATCACCGGATCCAAAGGCAAAGGTTTATTCTGTCCCTGAGCAAGTTCAATGTCACCATGGAGTTGCAAGCACAGCAAGTGCTGAACCAGACCCCACCACATTTCGCTTTATAACTTGCACAAGCGACTGTTGGTAGAATTAATAAAATTTTTCTCTGCTTTGCAAATAGGACCAAAAGGTGTCGTAAAGTTGTCTGGTCTCCTCCGGTTTATTCCGTCTCCTCTCCATAGTCAAGATATCCTTGAAGTTGAAAATGATATAATACTCAGAATATCTGGAGCTGGAGGATGCAAGACTTGCAAGGATTGCTACAGCTTTATTGCATTCCCAGGGCACGGAGAGTATTTACCATACATACATCACGTCAAGGAATGCAAAAAGGGCATATGAAAATTTGGGGATGCAAGCTCCGGAGTTTAAATTCACAGAAAGGAAGATAAAGAGTGGTTTTTCTTATTTATAGATTTGCAGATGAAATCCAACAAAAACAGCCCTCCCCCCCCAAAACCCTCCTTTATGTCAGTAAGGCTGATTCAATTTCCCAGCTTGCAAGGTCTCCTCTATGCGAGTATTACCCGACCCCAATAACACACACTCTTCCAAGGTTAAGATCTGTTTCCTTACAATAATGCAGAAAGCTGTTGTTTCAGTTGCGGCGGCAGGATTCAGCTTTGAAGGACAGGTTAGTACCACACTACATTTAACTGGATTCAGTTCATCTGATTATACAGTGCCTTGCTTTCTGGAATATGTAATCATCTCTTTCTGATGACATTTTAAATATCCAACTAGACAAATAATTGCGGCAATAATTGATAGCTGAGTCAAGCTGGAAGATTATTGATTGGCACAGTACCCACTGAAACAAATGTTCATCTTTCAAACATTACAGTGAGGATGCTTAAATCTAACTTTTGCTGATAAATGATAAAAATTTGATTTACTGATAAAACCACTGGAAGAGAATATGCACTTCAGGATTTGATTACTTTGTGAAATTTTTAGAAGAAAAATTAGGCATCGGGATTTATATTCCATTTCACGTGAATAATTGCCAAGCTAGGGATAAGGAGTTGAACATAAACACGTGCAGAGAAGTCTTCAAGAGTTGCCGATTAACTCTCTGCCTTCCTGAATGCCATTTACCCGGTGCCAATTGCTGCTTACGCTGGGCTGATCCCGCTGTCTCCCCAAGCACGGCCTGGATGGCTCTCGGTGCTGGTGGTGGGGTTTGCATCGAGCGGGGAAGCTCCCTCGCAACTTTCTGGGCAGCTCTGAGCAGCCCGAAGCAGGCAGTCTAAACTCTTACCCTGCAGACGGAGCCAAAATGAGGTTTTGGTCTCATTTGCTGTGGTGTAAGTGAGGAGTGGTGTCACCAAAACCTGCGGCATCGCGTCAGCGTAACAGCAGCACAGGCAAACAATGAGCTGCCAGGCTAAGGGAGAGGAGCCACAGCAAGGCAAGGGCCTGAAATTAAAGAAAAGAGCCCGAATATTTGAGGAGGGAACAGCGCAGACAAATTTCAGGGTAGGAGATGAAAAACGCACTGCAATGTTTTGACTCCGAGCCATCAGGAGCTGACTGAGTCTCCCGACGGCTGCTAAAAACCAGGCGCTCGTTAGACCCAGCAATCAGCTGAGCCCTGACACGGCATATGAGGGGGCTCGTCGAGCGGCCGCGCTCTGATTTACAGACCCTCAGTTAATTAGGAAGCCCTGAGATCCTCTGCCCATGCGGGTCACTCTCGGCAGTGCTCGGTGGTGTCCGGCCTGGGGAGCGCAATCCCCCCAGCCCCGGCAGGAAGCTGTGAGTGAGGCTGCTGTGCTCGCACGGCGCGCTTCCTCAGCTGAAACAAAACGCTGATGAAATCTGCATCGCCTGACGCTATAAATAGCTCCAGTTTCAATTTACTCATTTTCTTTTCCCCCTGCCGACTGGATGGCACATCCAGCCCGGGACATCGGGGCAGCCGTTGCTCCAAGCCTGTGGCAGCACAAAGCTCCTAAGACAGGGAAGTGCTTTGCAGACAGTGAACTGCTCGTCTCGAAACCCCAGTCCCGATCCCACAGCAGGCTGGGAGCACTCCGCATCCCTATTTATGGTATTTCTTTCCATCTCCCCAACCCTTGATGCACGTGAGCGCGTGCCTGCAGGCGCTTGCTGCCTGGATAGTAAAGGCAGGCAATGTGCAGAACGACGAATCCAGAGGGCAATTTTGTCCATTGCCACCAGAACTTGCTAACGTGGGGAAGACGGGCGAGGAAAAACGGGCAGCACTTGCCCTGTAGTGCCAGGTGGAGAGCCAGCAGCCACGGAGCTGAGTAGAAGCCACTAACGCATTACGCAGGAAAAATACTAGTTGGTACGAGCTGTGTGGGTGTGATGGATGGAGCAAACCTGAGATGCCACCAGCCAGAGAGGCTGTCCCCACGACAAGGCTTCGGAAACACTCACCAGCAATAGCTGCTGTCAGCCTTTGCATGGGGTTCCAGAAAGACTCCTTTTTTGGGGACATCTCACAGCATTTCCCAATGTGACCAAGTAAGTGGGTGAGCAGGGCCACGGCCGTTTCTTCAAATTACTCTCCAACAAAGTGCAGGAAGAATGCAAATTAGAAGAAAATCTTTTTTTTTTTTCTTTTTTCCTTTTTCATATGCAAGCACCAAATAAAATGAGAAAGCTCTGTTTGGAACCACGCGACAAACACTGCAAGTCCCGGTGACAACCCAAAGGCAAAATGACAGCCCCACAGTCACACAGGGAGCCAGCAGCAGACACTAGAAAATTAACTCTCAGAAACAGTCTAGCATTGGCAGGGAAATGAATGAGATGATCTAAGAGATATTTTCCACCCCTAATAGGATTTGATGATGATTTTGCATAGGCTTTTGTGCTAGCCTGGCTTTTGATAAAGGCATGGTGTCTCTTTTCAACCTGCATGCGAGTGCAAGATTAATAAGTTGCAAACTTGGCCCACCTCTGCTATAAATGGTTCCTGTGCATATAAGGGGGGAAAAGGCCAAGCTACGACTGATAAAAAACACAGTTAACTGAGTCCGGCTAGTGTTTTTACACTCAAATCTTCAGTTATTAAGATATTCAGAATGAAGACAAAACCTCTCCTCCAGCACCCAAAGTACTGGTTTAGAAGCCAGCGGGGGCAGTGACGTACGGAGCGTGTTCAGCTCAGGAGCTCTACCCCAGCAGATCCCCATCCTTGCCCAAAACCCCGTGGAGGAGCAGGGCTGGAAGCATCATGCCCACTAACTCTTAAACAAATACAGGCAGCAAGAGGTGACTGTTCCCCAGTGCAGAAGGGGCAGAGCCCTTGCAGATGGGGAAGGCGCTCGTTTGGGAAGGTCGGGCTCGGAGAGGTTGCCCACTCGTGGTCTGATCGGTGGAGGGTGACAGCAGAGGACCAGCCTCTAAGGATGAACGAAGATCGTGTTGTTGGTAGGGAACATGATGAGAACAAGAGTTCTGAAGTGTATCAGATGGACTGTAAAGAAGCCCATCTTTTTGCAAGATAAGCATTTTGTTAGAGGAAAATGTAATTAAATGTTTTAACTGCCAGCACTTAGATACCAGTAACAGATAGCAGCAACAACAACAAAACTAACCTAGACTGATTAAGTGAATAATCTCCGGCATACCCTGCATGGCCATACGATGACACCGCCTTCTTGGGCTGAACACCCCCAGCCATGCCAGAAGTCAAGCAAAAAGACGCATCGCCACGGTGCACGCTTGGCCACTGCCTCGGGTATGGTGTTTTGGCCAAAGGGAGCCTTTCACATCGATTGCTGGCGGTGTCTGCTCTGCAGCCAGGTCCAGGGGGTGCCCCTGGTGGGGCCCAGGGCCGCGGGGCTGCACGCAGAGATAACGAGGTGGCAGCTCCTGTCCCACAGCTCCCCGCCATCGCCGTCTCTGCCAAGCTGACGACCCGTGCCACCAGAGCAAACGGGCTGCCGCTTCCCGCTCCTCGGGCTTGGGAGGGCTCCGCAGCTCCGGAGGTAAATGGCAGAAGTTTTAAGGCTCCCATTTTCCCATCTGCAGCTACATCTCGCCTTGCTTTTGAAAAACCACAGCCGGCCATTTGTGGTTGGAGTGGAAGAAATTGGCCTCACGTCATTTTTTAGTAATAACACAATAAAAGAGCAATAATGTTAATAACAATTAACACCGAGACGCTGCACTTAATTGCACGTCGAGTCCACAGGGCTCAGCACGCTTTGCAAATGACCATTACTGTCACAAAAAGGGAGCTGGATGCCGCCGCAAAGGGCAGCAGCTCCATAAAGGAGGCAAATTCACCTGAGCCATCGCTTCAGCCGCATGTTTTACCCCGTCTGGGGCAGGGAGGGAGATGGCTGGAGACAGGGAACGTCTGAAATTGCCAGCGGGTTCACCTCGCCGCTTCTCCGATGCCCTTGGCAATCCAGTTAAGATTTGACAGCATTTAAAGATGACAGTGCTGGAGGTAATGGGACAATGCCATAACAGGATTACAGGAAATGTGAAAGAAAGGACACACGTACGTAATGTCATTAAAGTAATGTCATCTATGAACAGCTTTTGCTTCCATTTCTGCTGACAAAGAAGTCACTATCACTTACACAATTCCTTTTAAGCTCCGTTATTGCCCTAAATAGTTTACTTCTCCCTGGGAGAACCCCTTACCCACGCCTGTACAAACACTTCTGCCAACTTTCTGGCCAGGACCCGCGGTCCAAGGCAGAGCTGCCAAGGGGCCAGGAGCAGGAGCGGGGCATCATCCCCAAGCTGACCGCAGCACCCTTCCCTTCCCTGCCTCACCCCTGCCCGGCGGCCCTTGCCATCAGTATTCCCCCTCGGTCCCGCCACAGCTGCCCCCTCAGCCGCCAGCACAGCCTTCTCCTTGTCCCCCGCCAGAAGTGCTGCTGCGTGTCAAGCGACTGGCCGCGAACAAAAGCGTGTTTGACCAACACTTGTTCCCAAAACAAAACCCCGGCTGGAGGAGGAAGTCCCATGAAGGAGGGGGAGCCGGGGCTGTGACGATTTCGGAGCCCCGGGACGCGCGTTCCTGCCAGACAATGGTGTCTGGCCTCCCCATTCACATCCCCACCGAAAATCAACGCCATGTTTATCACGGAGGCTAATGAGTGGAAGGGATGCCGTTAAATAGAGCCCGGGAGCTGCCCGTGCTGCTCCAAGGCCCAGGGCGGACGGTAGGTGCCACTTGCTGGGGACAAGCCCAGCGCCAGCCCCGGTGGGAACAGTCCCACTCCTCAAAACAAGGCACTGGTGTGGATTTTTTTATTAGAAAATAAAAGTCCAGAGGGTGAAAAAGCCCTCTCTGAAGTGGGGAGGTTACTTTGCTATGAACAGAAGCCTCCAAACGACTTGGGGAGGTGTATCTGGAGCTGAAGTTACTGCTGGGAAATACAGGGGCGAGTTGATTCCTTCTGCTTTGGATGGCTAAAGGTAATGGGCACGGAAATTCAGGGGGTGGTTGTGCTACCCCTTCTCGGTGATATTTACCCATCTTCTCTTTTTTTCTGAGCGAAAACACTTCTTTTGAACTTGCCAGCCTCGCCTTAGATGACTCTTCTTCCTGAGCCTGGTGCAAGTAACTGTTATGTACAAGAGGAGCCTCTGCCCCCGTCTATCTGCGAGACATTGGCATGTGAAGCCGGCGATTAGAGGAAACACCCTGCTCGGACAGCCGGCCCCCACCCTCGATAAGTACAGTTGAAAACCACAGGGGTTACATATTCCAGCTCGCGCGCTGCGTGTGAGCCCGCCAATCTTATCCGTTAATAACCAGACGTGCAAATCTTCATCGCATTGAGCAACGTGACATCTGCCCGTTTAGGCAACGCGTCTAACAACAGCTGGGTTTGCGACAGGGCGGCCGGCCGGGAGGTAGCTGGTCACGGGGAAGCAGGCAGCCAATGTTGTGTTTTTAGGGTATTTTAGCACCAGGACGGCAGTGGCCATCACACAGACTTCTGGCCCTTTGATTCACAGCTCCATCACATCAAAATTCACTCCCCGAAGCAGGGGAAACCACAAGTCATGGCACGGGTGGGATGTGGACACCAGCGGAAGGTCCTGCTGTCGCGGTGGCCACGCGAGAGGGGACCTCAAGTTTCTGCTCTCCTGTTTCCCCCAGCAAAAGCCAAAGGCTCATTTCCCGGCCAGCACGGTAGCCTGGATCCCCTGCTGCCAGACACAGCACCTCTGGCTTCCGTTCAAATACAAAATGCTTCTCTCCTTCTGGAAAAGCATCGGCACTATTTCCTTCTATGGGTTTACTGCAGGCTTCCCGCGGGCTTTGGTGGGAGCAGGACCGTACTGTCTGGCTGGCTGGCTGGCCGGGCATACATTACTAATGGATCACACTCGCAATAAACACAGATACATTAAAATTCCTCGCAAAGCCGTAATACTTGGCCCTCCAACAGCACTTTCCAGATGGCAACAAACCAAGCCCTGCAGAGCCGTCCCCAAGGAGGTGCACGTCACCGGCCCCCTTCAGCAGGTAGGGATGGAGAAATTGGGCAGACCAGCTCAGCTCCTTCTCCCTGGGCCGGCCCATGCTCAAGCACCGGGTGAGAAAAAGAAAAGCTCTTGCTAGGATTAAAGGCTATTTTCTAAGGTTTATTCACCGTCTCAGCACCAAGGCTGCTCGGGGTTATTTAGCCAAGTGCTGGAGTGGGGAGCACATCGCCAGCCTGGCTGGGAAGCACAAAACACCGCAAACTCCTTGGTGTCAGACCCACATCACCATTTCATGTCGGGCACAGCACGAAGGCTCCATGCTTCGTCTTCAAGGGAGGAAGAAACTGAGTTACTGACTCTAGAGCTTTCTAGGTTTTTCGTTTGGCCTAAGTGCGTGTTTGGAGGCCTATTTCTATATATTTTGTTTCTGCCCTGCAGAAGCGCTTAGGCACATACGCAGATAGCAGAGCCGGCGCCAAACCACACGAGTAGGATGTAGATTTCGGCACTTTTCACCCAGCACCAGCGCTGCAGAGCCATGCTGGGGGCAGAGCACGGGTCCCTTTGGGAGGACTTGTTCCTTTGGCTTCCTCCAGTTCTGCTGCTGGCTGAGCTCCCGGCCCTGCAGAGGCCCCGAGGCAGACAGACGTGGAGGACGCTGAGATCCGGGCGGCTGAGAGGATCCGTCCCCTTGCAGCACTTCCTGGGACACTGCACACACCTGCAAGCCCCGCTCACCACAGCGGACGGATCAGACCCGCGTGGGCTCCCACCAGCCGCGGGGAGCAAACGCAGCCGGTCGGTGTGCGCGCTCCTTGCACTGCACGCCCCCCGTTTGAAGCAGCCCTGCTCTCTGCCTCACTTTCTCATCTTTCCTAAAGCGGAGCATTTAAAACCCCACCAAACCGGTGCGTCTCTGAAGCCACAGAGGGACAAGTGCCTCATCCCTGCTGGCACTGGAGATGAGGACATCTTTTGCCGGAGGGAGCAGCAACGGGGACAGACAACCGCTTCCAAACCCGCCGCGCCGCCTGTGCAACACCAAGCACCACGCTTCTGGTCCACAGAGCCGCACTGCGCTCCGTGCACGGCGCTACGCGGGCTGCTTCTTTCATTCCTGTTCTCCCTTTGAAATTAATAACACCACTTTACAATTGCCCTGTAGCGGTTACCGTTTCCTCCTGCTTGCTCTGAAGCTGGGATATTGCAGTCGTGGAGCACACCCCAACAGCAAGCTAAACCAGAGCTTGTGGGGAAACCCATGCAGCCCCCTGAGCCCCAGAGGCGTTTTTAAGCACAGAAAGCCAGCCCTCGCCACCCTTGCCCTGGCACGGCACTGCCAGCGTGCCCCAAAACAGCTCCGACCCCTCTGCACGTCAGGGCAACCCCATTGCTGGGGACACGCAGCGGTTCCGAAGCAGGGCGTGCAGGTGAAGTTTCAGGAATGGGGCTGGAGCAGGACCCCAACAAGAGGGTGAATGCCCCCGTTACCTGGCTGACCACACTGCTGCCCCACGCGTTGTCCGGCCGGCAACACCGGCCTGCTCGCCGAGCAGGGACACTCCGCGCTGGGTGCTGTACAGGCAGTGCCACCGAATTAACCAGCTGCCACCAAAAAACGAGGCTCTTTCCTCACCGGGAGCAGAGGGGATCGCTGCAGCCGGGGCCGCGGCTGAGGTGGCCTCGTGCTTTTGATGCCGTGGTATAGGAACGAGTCCCACGCGGCGGCCTGGCATGGCAGGGCTACCTGACCTAACAGGTGCTGGAGCACCAGCCACTCAACCTGAAACCTAGGAGGCCAGTGTGACACATTTAAAAATCATATACATTTTTTAAAAAAAATAAATAAATACTGGTAAACAGAAAATCCATACTAATTTTCTCTCTTTCTTTGACTGTGGATTGATACTCACCTTTCCCTGGGGAAAAACGAGCCCTAAAACCACCCAAACGCTGCTCTGAAAGGAGAGCCCACTCCTCTGAAACCCCCAGAAATACAGCAACAGCTGCTGGGAAGGCTCGTTCTCCTTCCCCAAAAACCCAAACCCCTGAGCTGTGAAGGACACCAGGAGGCCCGCAGCAGCTGGGACTCCAGTTTCACAACCTTGCAAACATTTTCTAAACTCCTAGTCTTACAAATACGTCTGCAATAGGAGGCACAACCGCTCTCGGCGTATTGAAGCACCGGGCTTTCCCTGCCAGGGCTGAGGCAGCTACCGACACGCTCCAAACCCCTCCAGGACAGCCTCTCCTTTCCACTGGCAGTACTCAATCTCTTTCAAATAACTTTCATGAAGCCTCTCATCTTCTCCACCTGAGCCTCCAGCCCTCGCCGGCTTCATGGCTCTGGATTAATCCCTTGCCTTCCCAGACGCACCTGCAGGTGACACCGCTGGAGACGCAGAGTTTGCGACGTGACACTCTGCGACGTGACAAAAAGATGCTGTGGCAACAATTTTGATGCCACAGAAGCATTTTAATTTGAAATGTACCATAAAACAGTTGGACCAAAGCTTGGCTGAAGACTCAGAAGGAAATTCTGGAAGCACCTATTTGCGAACAGCTTGCACTGCACGAAGCCGGCAGGACTCTGCTGAAGCTGTTGAGTTACGTCAATGTTACAAACCCAGCATGATGGGGCTCTGTCCGAGCAAAACGTGAAGAGCTAAGGAGGCCTCCAGCCCTTTGGAAAAAGCTGTAATGAAATTCCCCCTCTGAAAAGGAGCCCCAGCCTTGTGGGAAGACATTTAGAAGTGTGAACCCTGCCTGAAGTGGGACCAAAGTCACGTTTCCAAGCCCGCAGTGCCAGCAGCATCCTGTAACCAACACCACCAAGAGCCGAAGCTGAAGAAAAACCACAGGCATCAGCAACACCAGGCCGTGCGGCCACCTGGACTAACATCCAGGGAGAGGCAGGAGGTGGCTTCCACTTTCTGGCCAGTCCATAATCACTTCCATTTGGCTCTGCACCCCACCCACACAAGCCAACAGGAGGCTTCCAGCTCCTCACTTCTCCTCTGGGGTGGTGACGGGTGCTTTCCTACACGGAGCCAAATGCCGTGTTCAGCTCAGGCCTCCCATGATGGGCTGCACACGCCGGGTCCTCCCTGTGCACAGGACCCCAGGGAGGGGTGCCAGGGCAGGCTTAGGGTGACAATTTGCAGCCTGCCATTAAAACACAGCCCCAAAATGCGGAGAGGTACCCGGCTCGGCCCACAGCCCGTGCAACCTCACCCCTCAGCCTCTCCCTAGCCAGCCCCGTGCCACGGGACCGCGTAAATTCAGTGCTAAGCCCGAGCAAAGAGACCCGGCCGCTCGGCAGGGCTTATCAGCTCCGGCTGCACGGGCGCAGCACCCGCCCCGCTGCCGGATGGCTCGCGTCCAGCCAGCGCGGAGCGCAGGCACGGCTCGCTCTGCCGACGCCGGCGAAATGTATGCAAGCCGTAAGAAGTACGCCTCGGAAACCCTGGAAATGTGACAGCTTTTTGTGTTGTAATAATGCAATTCAAAAGACCATCGGAATTGTATAAATATTTGTACAGACACTTATCACTGCTGCAGTCAGATACTCAGTCCCTCTACATCAGCTGATCCGCTTGAAGTCCTCGCCTCGGTTTGCAAAAGTCTGCTAAACAAAATCACGCAAGCCCACCGTAATGATCTATAGAGTGAAACATAAAGCCTCTGTTTATATAAATAGTCTCCGTCCTCTCCCCTCCCTGCTTTCTGGGAGGCTGTCAGCAAAATAAAGTAAAAAGGGGGATCAGATTTCCAGCCGACTACAAGAACACGGGCAGGAAGAGCGTTTTAGCCAAGGAATTAATTAATTATTATTAACTCAACGAATGCTTGCTAGGAAATGTTTGTACTTTGCAGCTGTAATTAAATATTCTCACTCATGCAGCTCTCAGCCGTCAGAAATTAGTATTACATTTTATCATCCAGATTCTTTTTTTAAGCAGAAAATATATTCACACTGAATTTTTCATTTTCTGCTGGCACAGGAAGGCAGGAGAAGGCCTCTTAATATTCATGCCCGTTTTCCTTCCTCAGCAATTACAGATGGGTTTTTCCAGTGGCACAGGCGGCTTTCTCAACCAAGAGTGGCCCTGGTGCAAGCCCTGCCCCGGTGAACAGAGCAGCTCTCACTGCCCTGCCTCGATCCTGCATTCGCTCCGTGAGCTGTATCGTGGGTTTCTGGGTGGGGCTGGTGGGCACGCGCCAACGTTGGGCATCTCTCCCCTGAATCAGTGGGAAAACCCGCTCAAGTAAGGTCTTGCCCACAGCGAAGGGACTGCACCACCTACCTCCTAAGGAAGGACCAGTGTCTAATCCCTCCGTACTGTGCAACGCTTCACTGGAGGCCTATTTGCTTCTGCAAGCGGCTCCCAACAAAAGGGCCTTCCCTGCACAAGGGCCGCAGGATCTGGCCCTAAGTCTCTGTGAAATGGGTCAAAGACACACAGGATTAGTACTAATTTGGGAAGAAAGCACCTGAGACATCCCGTAATTCCACTGCTAGATGTTATCGCGTCTCCTCCCGGGGAATCACCAGGCCACGGGCTTCTCACCAGCTCGATAAGAAACCGTTCCCAGCCGACGGGGTCATTGCCAGAGCCAAGACCAGAGCTGCGCAGCCCCAGCTCCCCGCCCTGGCAACGAGCCGCCAGACAATGCCAGCCTCACCTGCCACCCCCGGCTCCGAACGCGAAAAGCAATGAGGCTCGGGTTCGGGGATTTGTTTTTAATCTTCTCTTTACCCTCGGATGGACACACGCAATCACTCCACTTTGTCATCGCAATCCATAGCTGATTTAGCTAATACTCCATTCCAGCAGGAAGCATCTTAACTCTGAAGATCTGGTGATTGCCCCAGCAATCAGTTGTTCAAATAGTTGAAAATTAAGACTATTGCACACAAAGTAAATTAAGTAATTTTCTACCCTCCTAGGGTCTCCCGAGTCTATCAGATTTCCCCCGACTGGTATGTCATGCTGCCTCATTACTGTAAAGAAAATACAGCTCCGTGAGTCCGTTAAGTGGGCTCCCCTTAAAGACTTGGGAAAAACCAGATCTGAGCAAACACAGATCCTGCTGCAAACGAAACGAAGAGCTGAAAACTGTTCGCAGCGCGTGGTTCTCTGCTCCCACACTCAGCTCGCCCGCCTTAGGCCGCATAAACCCCCGGGCATCCCCAAAAAGGGTGCACGAAGCCGTTCTCTCCCGTATCAGCTCTGCCAGCCGTAGCCCAGACTGCAGCCCATTTGTCTGCAAGGATGTAATGGAAGCGGTGTGAGGAAGGATGCCCGTTTTCCTGCAGTCTGATCCCAAAGCAGGCACCAGCTCAGCATCCTTCACGCAGCGGTCCTGTCTCAGTCTCGTTCCTAAAACAAGCCGACGAGCCAGGTTTTGGGCCGTGACTGATTAGTTTGAAGAAGTGTTTTGAACTCGCTCTGCAAACATTCCTACCGCCACGCTATCAGATGCGCTGTTAGCTCTGGCCATTAAAATAATCCTTCAGCCCTGGGACGGGGCTGCGCAACTTCATGCCATTCCCTGGATCCCTTCCACCCTGCCTTGGACATCTCCGAGAGATTTTGTTCTCAAGCCCAAACACACTGGACTCATTCCCAAGCGTTTGGAAACCTCGAGCTGAGGAGTAAGTCCCCAGCACGACGGCCATCACCTGGCAGCAGCTGCTGTGGCTTCAGTTTCTGTTCAGCCTTTCCTTGTAAGCCTCTGTTTTCGCTGCTCGTAAGGCTGGGATCTTTTTTTTCTTTGCAACTCTCCCTGGTCGCTCTCAGGCCAGAGGTGAGCTTTAGTGAATCGCGTAGGAAAAAAAAATAATCAGTCGGTTATTTTCAACTGAAAGAGAAGGGATGGGAAAGCCCCAGCGGCAGAGCTTTTTAAGACACTTGGTCACAACATCAGCCGAGGAAGGAGCGAGTGGCTGCCCCACGCTCGCATGCAAATCAGGCCCTTCAAGAACGGGTGCTGTGCAGAGCGGTGGGGAAAGAGAGAGGAAAAGAAAGCAAATGCTATTAGCAGAGCTAAATATTTTTGTGCATGCTTCAAAGCACATTCAGGAAGCACTCTGGGCTGCGTTTTTAGCAGAAGGCAGCTGGCCCGTGAGAACAGACCCCACCGTGGCAGTCCACCGGGATGCCTTTCTTCTGAAAGATGGAGGAGAAAGTGGAGGTCTTGGGTACTTCTGTCCTGGGGGCTTGCGAGAAAAGACTGGTTGTCCAAAAATGCCAACTACCACTGCCCAAACTGGGAGGCCAGTCACTGGGAACTCCGGACTGGGTCAGTGCTCCCGCATGCTCTTTATGCACACATCCTGACCCGCTAATTCCTCTGGCTTATGCCAGCACAAACCGCGGGTCTTCTGCTCCTCCAGGCTCGGGTCCTGCATCTGGCCTCAACTCCAGCCATTGGTGAAGCCACACGCAGGAAAACCTCTCACACAGGCATGGAAATCTCCTGCCTTGATCAGGAAAACTTCCCTACTCAATCTCCACAGATAGAAAAATCCCTCCCTTTCATCTCTCCAACTGCATCAGCATGGGGACACCGCTGGCTGTACCTACAGCAGCATTTTCGCCTGGAGATGCCCTGGTTGGCCCCATGCACCGTGTTTGGGTTCGCGGCACTGAAGAGTCGGTGTGAATGTTTACGAGGTGCTTTGCAAGGGAAACTAAGTGGAAGGCTTCACCCCGGAGCGTGCCAGACGCGCTCAGAGCCCTGCTGCAGGCGCCAGTGCCCGGAGCGGTGACTGCTCCTGCCGGCACTCTTGAACGGGTTTGGTGGGGACACGTGGCTCGGGCCACCAGAGCATGGCGAGGCACAGGCAGCGCCGCTTCCCCTGCACCAGCTGGCTTGCTCATGTCGGTGCGGTGTCTTGTGGTGGGTGCTGGGTGTACAAAAGGATGAAACTTCAGTCCAAGCAAAGCCCAAGCAGAGAAGCTGGAGAAAGCGACAAAGTAGGACTGGGGAGAGGAATACGGCCACTCCTCAGCCACCCGGGTGCTTCAGAGGTCTGTGGTCACCTGGAGCTGCTCATTAGTCCTGCTGCTCTCGGGCCCCCGTCTCGACTCCTCTCTGGGGACGAGTATTTGCCTGGGCATAGTCAGCAAAGGTGGATATGGAAATAAAAGCCACCCTCAGCTGACCACCCCAAACCGCAGAAGCAGCGGGAAGCCCCCCAGCCCCCAGCCATAGATGGCCAACCCTGGCACAGGAATGCAGCACAGGCAGGACCTGTCCTTTCGTTACCCCTTATCCTTCTTTCGGCCCTGATAAAAACCAACCTATGACCTCCTGCTCCTTTTATTTATATTAGTATTTTCTTTTGAAACCAGGCTTGCTCAGTTCTCTGCATCACGAAATGAGCCGCAACACAGAAAGGCTGTCCGTCACCTTCGTCGTGATATTTTGCTTGGAAACAAGTGCATTCAGAAGCTGCAAAAACAAACAGCGTAAGAGCAGTTTCTCCTGTCCTCTCCTAACCGAGCCTGTTGTTCTTGGGCACCATCAAACGGAGGAATTTTCCCTCTCCCCATCCTAACAATACATTATTTGGAAATGTTTACGCTGAGGATTAAGCCTACATCTGGGCTGAAGAGCGCGTGGCTCATTCACAGCTTCTGCTCGCCGTCCCCATGGGTCAGGAGCCCACCACACCCCACCAGAGCTGCTTTCCCACAGTGGCGTGCCAGGTCCCCGGCTGTCCCGGTGGCAACGCCGGCTGGGGCTGGCAGCACACGGTCGGAGCCCGCAGGTAAAATCCGGACTGGCAGCTGCCAGGCTGGGGAAATCACTCGTCGGGTGCGTGAGCAAGAGGGCTTGGCTTCAGCTGGACAAACATCTTCTCCATGTGGGCTCGTGCACAGCCCTCTGCCCTCTGCGGAGCGCCAGCACAGGCTCGCACCAGCCCTTATCTCGCCATCAGGGCTCGTACGGGCGGGTGTTTCTCCTCCCCGTGCTGCGCCTCTCCTGCGCAAACACTCCCCTCACCTGAGCGAGAGGCGTAATGCTGCCCTCCGACCCCGGCACACAGGATCAGGCTCCGGTGTGCGTATAACTCACGGCCATCTGCCGCGGGAAGGGGCGATTACAGCCCCAACCGAAAGACACTCGGTGGCCGAATGCGGCATCAAGCATCAGCACAGCATGGGCCGGGGCACAGCTCGCTGGGGAGGGATGCAGCAAGGGTTGGTCCTGCTTCAATGCCATGGCTGTCTGGGCTGGAAACTGCCCGGGCCCCTTGAGGCAGGTCCCCCCACGGTGATCCTTGCCTGCTTGAGTTATTCTCGCTCCCAGCCTGAGACCGAGCCCGACACGGCTGGAGGCTGCAGGAGGGAGGACAAGGCAACAAGGAAATGACTCGGAGGCTTTGTTCTCCCAGTGCCCTTGGCCTGAGCCCAAGCCACGGCCGGCCGGGCCGGTGCTGGTGACCTTTGCTTTAACACAATGTCGTGGTTTCTCTCCTTTGAGTGCCGCGTTTCCCTGCAGTGCCCGCAGAGAGGAAGGCGCTGGCACCTTTGCTGGCACTCGGCGAAGCCGCACTATGGGCACCGGCGACACCAGCGACCCGCTCCCCTCACAAAAACACTTACAGAGCTCCATTTCTCCATCAGCAGGCTCGAATAACATTTTAAATGCCAAGATTTATTCGCAGACACTTATAAATGCATTCCATTATAGCCTTTGCAAAACTACATTTCAACCTAAACATTCAATTAATGTAATTAAATTGCTACCTGACGGTATTATCTAATTTAACTCCGGATCTGTGCTATTGAAAAGCATGTGTCTTTTAGCACTCCGACTGGCAAGACATGTGATAAACAGACCTATAAACATGTTGGCTCAACTGAGCTGTTTAAAAATAAATTAGCAAACTATAAAAATAAACAGCAACATACATATGTACTCAATTATGAACTAAGTCTAATTTTTGTTCTGAAATAGTCTTTGACCTTAGTCATAAACAAGCACTATTAAAAAAACATAATATCTCAACAGACAGAAGGGCAGGGATTAAACGCTCATTGAGCGCAGCAGAATGCAAAATAAGGGATGAAAAGAAAGAAGAAAAGAAAGGAAAGGGAGAAAAAAAACCCTCACCCTTTATTAAACACAGAAACCTACACCGACTGCAAGTGTTTATGTTGATTAAAGCTGCTTATGTTAGAGCCGAAGAAGCCAAAACCCAGCCGAGGGCTTTGGCTCTTTCACAGGGTTAAAACCCGTGGCCGCCGAGGGGAGAGGGCCGGGGCCAGCCTGCAGCGTTGGGAGCCGTGGTCCCGGGATGTCGGGACCCGTCCCATGGATCTGCCCGGGCACAAACCCCGCTACTGTCTTGCGAGGCCGCGGGCATCCCGAACACATGGCCGAAGCCATGTGGGGACTGTCCTCGCGCCGCGGCGGAGCGGAGGGGGGAAAACAAACAAACAGATTCGGAGGGCTGAGGAGCAGCGTCCGGGCCATGTTTTTCCCATTAACCTCGCGCTCCCAGAAGAAAAGAGCAAGACACCACGTTACGAGTGCCAGCGCTATTATGTTTCCTGCAGGAAGGAAGGAGGAAAGGAAGGAAGGACGAAAAGTCGAAGCACCACAGGCACGTTTTGCACCCCACGTGGAGATTTCTGCGGCATTCGGGCTCCGTGGGCCCTGATGTCCCTGCCCGTGCGAGTCAAGGCAGCAGCCGCGCGGACCCATGCACGCACGCAGGCAAAAACCACCAGAAACCCAAAATCCGCGTTTCACAAACAAAAGCAGTTGAGCAACCACCGAGCACGTATTCATCGCAGAGAACCGACCTGAAACGCCGCCTGCCCGGGGGCTGTCTACCAAAAACCTCACATAAATAAAAAATAGCAGTAACCCGTGTTCATCGACGCACGGGCCGGAAAACACGCCGAGGACATGGGGTGGGCACGAGGGGCTGGAAGAAAGGCTTCGCCCCCAGCCAGCCTCTGCACAGGTTGCTGCGAGACAAACAGCCGTACGCTGCGGTTTTCAAGGGATGCAGCCTGGCAGGGTATGTGTGAGCCAGCCACAGCCCGTGGTTTTTGAGAGGACCTCAAGGCTGGCAGAAGCAGGATGATGGAGAGCAGGTGGAGCTCCCCCACGCAATGGGAGGGGAGGAGGACGGAAATAAAGATGGACTGTGCTGGCTTTTTGGTTTATTGGGAAGACCGCGAGGTTCAAGTGGTGCGGGAGGCATCGTCAGCCTTCGCAGTCAGCAGCTTGTCATCCTTGGGCATCGCTGTGGGCAGTGGTACCTGGCCCCTCCGGCACCGCCGACACCGCCAACAAACCCCAAAGGATTTCCCTGAATTTCTGCCGCACAAACACCACAACCTGCCCTCCTCCACTCGAAGGGGTCCGCACAAACCTCCTGTGTTATCGCTGGTACGTCCAATCTTTCCAAAGCAAAAGGCCCGGCTCTGCCTTTCTGCTTTGCTCTCCATGCCTTTGGGCCAGCTTCTGCTGCAGGCACCAAGTGCCCATGCCCCTGCAGATCTCTTCTCCTCTGCAAACTGTCCCACACCCACCAAGCTATGGACGGTCTCTTCTAAATCCCCCAAGATGGAAAATACCTGAGCCGTGGCCACCACCACCCCTGCAGCATCTCAGGGCCACCCAGGAGCTCCCAGAGCGCTGGCCAATTCTCCCCTTTCCTTCCTTTTCCTCGGCAGCCCGCAGCTCGCCCTGCTCCCCAAAGACGCGTTCTCCGACGGGTGCCGACAGGACAGGATTGCAATTAAGGCAAGGTGCCTGTTTGGAAACGAATGCTGTTTTGTGACCAGCCTCCCTGCTCTGTCACCAATAAAACACTCGCAGATGCCGTTCACACGGACATAAAGTGCTAATGGCTACCTGGTAACATGGTTCATCATGCTGATATTTTAGCTCTGACGGTTTCCTTTTTGTTATTTGAAGCTAACGAAGCTCTAATCTGGGTCGAAACTGAAGGCTGTAAGAATCTGCACGAACTGCCCAAGCACCAGCAGCGTTTCCTCACACATTGCACCACGTCACGGACACCGTCTCCTCCCAGCCACACCAATTTCCAGGCTGTAGCAAGTTGGAAGTGCTGGCACAGAGATGCAGGCTGGAAGGAATGGCAAGCTGCAAAAAAATGCCTTAGGTACATCTCTGCGCTCCCCTCCGTACGCAAATATTTATACTGGTGGAACCGATGGAGGTACAGCAGGTGGAGAACTGCTGGGGAGGAAGAGGAGCTGGCTCCTCTGTGACTCGGGTCAACTCGGGGGAAAGCGGAGATCCGATTTTCCATGGAGCAGGAGAAGAACAGAAACTCTTTGGTCTGCAGAGCTCCAGAGGCCTGCAGAGATGCCCGGCGGCTTTCAGCACGCACAGAGGGACACTTTTTTTTCCAGCTTTGCAGTTGTTGATGAGAGCAAGTGAAGAGTGCCAACAAGTTTTACTGGGGCATGTTGCACAGAGGTTAAGAAACACCAATTATCTGATGCAATGACCAGCGCCGTCCAACCTCCCAAGCCCCGTTTCAGGCAAAACACACGCAGGTAAGCAGAGCAGATGGGTGTAACCTCAAGGGAGAACCGGGGATGGACCAAGGCCGTGATGCCGCAGGAAAGACAGGAGAGCACAGCAGGGGAAGGTAATCCCCCCCCTGCTTTGTTTCTTCTGCTCTTGCAAGGACCCTGCACCGGCCAGGCCAGGAACAGGACACTGATCCGGACCAACTGCTGCTCTGCACCCGTGTGGCTGGCCTGATCTGTTACAGAACAAGTAGCCGAGGCAGATCTCCACTGGCTGCGCTGAATCGCAGACGAGGGCAGGCTTCACCACCTGTGCCTCCTGCACCGTCACCTGATAGCCGCTGTCACCACGGGCAGCGTCACGAGGTGTGGAGGCTGGCTCCTCTGCACAGCACACGTGTCCCGGCGGTGCAGCACACAACGGCGTGCGTAGCGCTGGCATGCAGAATAGGTGATGGCTCCTCTAACCGGGGCAGAAACCGGCGGCCACTGCGGGGCTTTCCTGTCCTCGCCTCTTCTCCGGTGGCCACGGCCTCCTCCAGCTCCTCTGCCTCCCAGGGGAGGCTGTCCCCATCTACCTACACGCCAGCTGAGTGCAGGGGAGAGACCAGAGAGCGAGCCTCTGCATTTCTAAGCTCCCCCGGGGGTCATTAGCCAGAGGGTGTGCACTGCAAGGCAGCCCCCGGTGAGAGCCTCGAGCCTTGCTGTGCCCACAAAATGGGATGAAGAGGGAAGTGTGCCGCTGTGGAGAGGCTTCCCAGCAGCCCAGGCTGGACGGCACGAGGTGCAGGAGAGCAGATAGCATTTCCAAGGGAATCTAAGATAAGAGGAGGTGGAGTTTCCTGATAAAGAGGATTTCCCTGCTCAAATATCAAAGGATTCGCACGAAGAAAAGGGGGGAGAAGGGGAATTACATCACTCTGAGGCACACTTTCTCTTTTAAACTCTGACCTCCCATTGTCTGCCTTCTTGACTAGGATTTAAAGGCCCATTGTGCGACCGCGTTACATGGTGCGATCCAACAAGCTGGTGCAGGGGCGGCACCGTGGGCTTTTGGCTGCGCCGAAGCTTCGGACGCCCCCTCGCCCACACCAGACCTTCAGAAGGTGTGGAGCCAGCTCAGGTAAGTCGTCACTTTCCATCAACGCCCTCTCAACCCGGAGGTGGGGCACGCCCTGCCCATTCCCGCTGGCCGGGCACGTTTTCCAGCGTGGCAAGGGTGGGAAGGTGGAGCCGGGCTCTGCAGGAGGAGGCGCCCACGCTGCCCTCTCCTCGGCACCTGCCCGTCCTCTCCTGGCCCTGCAGGCAGCGGCCTTCCCGTCCCAAACACAAACAAATAGGTGGAGAGCAGGTGGCAGAGGCGGAACATATGCCTAAAATGGTTAGAGTGATCTGTGAGCGTCTTTGGGTTATAACGTTCCATTAAGGTGACATTTATGTGCGGTAATATAGCACCGCTCACTTAGGAGCACCTATCTCAGCCTGCTACGTCTTCCTGAGTGCAAGAAATGAAGTGGATCATCAGGAGGGCATCGCTGTGGCCAAGGACCCTACGGACCCGCTCGCCGGGGCAGCCTGAGCGTAGGGGACAGGTGGGACGGAGGTGGCAGCGTGGGCTGGAGACAGCTGGGTACCGCAGCGGCTGGGCCACGAGAAGCAGAGGGACACGGGGAAGGAGTGAGGGGCAGCGCATCAGGGGGCAGAGCCACGGAGAGCCGTAAACAGGGAGAAACAGGAGCCTAAGGAGAAGGTGAAGCTCCCAGGAAGCAGCACCAACGTGTGCTGGTGACACTTTCACCCATGTGAAGCGGCCAAGCTGGGCAGCCCCTCTCGGGGCACGGCGACCCCAGAGGAGCAGCCCGGCTGTCATCATCCACCCGGCGATTGTCAGCCTGGTTCTATAGCGGCCAGCACCACCCTTTGAAGCCGAACGCACCTTTAATGTCACACGGGCCCAATAAGGGCTCGCTTTTTGTTATCCTGATTTATAAACATCACCGAAAGGGACTGGGGGAGGGACCGCCTTGCAACTGCAAGCTTTCGTTATTCTTAGCAAATGACTTGTTTGCAGCTTCTGAACTGTCCAATTTATTTTGCCCCTACGTTTTGGTCATTCATCTCGTCTCTTCGTAATGGCGCTCCGAATGCTGACACTTGGCGAAACGTCTAAAATGCTGTCACCCTTACACGGCCCCGAGGAGGTGAAAGGACCAAGGGCAACTGCTGAATCTGCCCAGAGCCAGAGAGGGATAATCCATCTCCTCCTCCCCACCACCAGCACCGCTCACGGCTCACCGGATTGAGAGAAACACTGAAGGAGACAAGACGGGATGCTTGGCCAGCGTTGAGAGCATCACTGCCTGCACACGGTGAGCAGGGGGTCCCCTGGCACCCTCTGCTCGTCCCTGCCCGCAGCAGACAGCATCTGAGAACCGCAGTGGGCTGTGGCAGCGCACAGCAGGGCCGCAGTGCCAGCCAGCGCTACGCCAAGCCGGTTGAGGAAGGGCTCTGGTAATGCCATCCAGAGAAGAGGGGGGAAAAAAAAAACGTAGGTCGGCACGCTTGGAGTCTCAGGCAAACAGAGAAGGAATAAAATCAGGGGGCCACTCCAACACCCAAGTCAACAGAAAGAGTTGAGCGGATTTTGGCAGTGCGTCTCATCGTTAAAGCTCCCTCTGATGAGGAACTGAACAACTGAAGGCGTTTCACTTTGCGCTCCTTGCAGCCGGCAGCTTGCAGCATTTAGGAATAACTGCAGAAAGTATCAGAAGGGGCTATTAGCAGCCTCTTGCGAGATCCCTAGAAATCTACAAGAGGCATCCAGTGTCATGGGGAAAAAGCTGAGAACACACAAAGTATCGCCAAAGGACAGGCGGAACAGACACACAACAAACTACCACCGATAGATTAAATTCGTGCCACCGTGTTTCACCCACATCCTGCGTTTCGCACCGCTCGGGTACCTTGAAATACATGCATGCAGCCAGAGCCACGACATCAGACCTTTACAGACACGAGAGCTGCGGATTAAAAACATGTTGGAACGCTTACTGTGCCCAGTGCCAAAAATGTGTCTCTAACCTGTAGGAAGAAAGGGGTGTGGAGCTCCTGATAGAAAGATCGGTGCGCTCACATGGTACAAGATCCCCTGCCTTTGCTTCTCCCTCGTGTGAAAAACAGCCACAAAAGGATGACCGAGCAGTCGTTCCACCTCCCTGCATTTTTTAAGGAGTACATACAGCTGGATGGGAAAATGAGGTGGGAATCACTGAAATTGCTGCTGGTTTGTGAGGACGAAAGCCACTTTGCCGCAGACCGGCACTAACTGCTGCTCCGGGTGCTCAGCAGAGCCCGGCAATTGTTGCTTCTTTTTGGAGACTGAAGTCACGTCATGTGTGGTACTGAATCACTCGGAGCAGACACAAAAAGGTCCACAAAGCCCAGAAGTATTCCGTCCAAGTGAGCTCAATTTACAGCTCGCTATGCTCAAGGGTGTGTTTGAGCCGCTCTTTGTTGCCGAGTTTTGCGAAGGTCTGTTCTGACTTGTCCCCTGCATGGTTTTGCAGTAATTCTTGATACTGATAGTCAATTACTTTGCTCACATCGCTCAGACGCTGTGGTTTTGTTGCTTTTTCTTCTTTTTTTTCCCCCTTCTTAACGTGGCTAATCCAGGAAAGACAACCCAGAGCTGAAACGCTGCTTCAAAGGGTGCAAGCATGAACTCGTGGCCACCCGGCCGAGCCCAGCAGCGGTCAGAAAGCAGCCGGCAGAGCCACCTGCCCTCCTCGCCTCTCCTAAAATGCCCGTGGGTCCAGGTCCTGCAGCTTCCTTTCCGACAGCTGAGCACTTACCCAGGTAATCTCATTACAGCCATTGTTCCATGAAGGTTAATAAATACTTCCCGGGATGAGTAAGGGCTCCGCAATCTGACCCTAACGCAGCAGAAACGATTGCTTAGGGCCAAATCTCCGTGCCCGTATTATGCTGAATCCCGCAGCCCTCTGA
Source organism: Oxyura jamaicensis (assembly GCF_011077185.1). NCBI lineage: Eukaryota > Metazoa > Chordata > Aves > Anseriformes > Anatidae > Oxyura > Oxyura jamaicensis. The sequence continues at coordinate 4,056,714 of NC_048895.1, forward strand.
GCAGAGAAGCACAGCACCAAAATAAATCTGGATGCTTGCAAATAAGGTGTTGGCCCCACTTCTGGCCTCAAGTTTTTATGTCACCAGCATTATGATTGCTCTGAAAATTAGCAGATGCTGCCAGTTCCTAGCAAACACACGATGAAATTATTCTGAAACAACAGCAAAAACAAATGATACAAATAATGCAATTCAGGGAGATGCCCTTCTCTCCAATTTCAACATTTAGAAAAAAAAAATTACAGGTTTTTGTTAATTTAAGGAAACGCTTCACTTTTTCTCCCATCAGCCATGAGGTGTGAATTATGCAAACACTGTTTGAATGTGACTGCATTACATATTGTAGCCCTAACAGCTAATGCAAATTCGAGAGTTGGGGAATCGAAAACTGGGTTTCCACGAGCTTCTTAGAAAGAGCAGCAGCTCCGAGCCCACACCCCATGGCCCCAGACACCAACCAGTCCCTGCCCTGACTGCCAGAGGCATGCAACACCCCAAAAAGGGGGCTGGTGGCACTGACACCCACCTCAAAGCAACGCTGCCGGTTGGTGGGTGGGGGCAATGACGATTCTGAGAGACATCACCTGCTTAGCACAACACTCCTGTTGGCCAGCCACCGAGAGGTGAAGGACACCTAGAGGTGTGCCCAGAGATCTATACGCAACCACAGACCTGCGCAGAGCAAGCGATCCAGACGTGACACAGCTCTGAAGAAGACAAAGCGAGCAGGCAACCATATTTCGGCGAGGCTGTCAGACTGTTGTGCAGTCATTCATAATTTAAACCTAAGAACCTCCATGTGAGGTGCACGTTATAATTAGCCCAGGGCTTACAGCACATTTTCCATTTGGCTCCCGAACAGCAAGTCCAGGGGAAGAACTGCATGGAACTGAAAGGAAAGGTGGTTGGATTTTGGTGCAGTGACCAAAAGTTTTCTGAGTTTCTCTTCTCTTGTTGCCAGCCAAAGCTGCTCCTGTATTCACCCTGGAGCAGCTGCGTCAATCTGCTGCCACTGGGCCAACCCCATATCCAAAAGATGACAAATGTACTGGGATGATCTGTCTGAACCCAAAAGCAGGGCTAGGCAGAGAAACCGAAGCTCTTTCCATTTTGCTCTTTGCCCAAGAAGAGGCTGGCTCTGGGGCTCTCTGGGGCTCGGTGGGTCTCCCGACCCCTGCCAGGCCATCCGTCCTCCCTTAGGTGTGGAGGCACCCGGCCGGCACCCACGCGCTGCCCTGAAATGCACCCTGCACACAAACAAACCACAGCTGCAGAAGTCAATCCCCCGCTGGGAGGCAATTAAATGGGAAGGACAATAATGAGCGGGGTGTAGCTGGGCAGCGATGGAGGAGTCGAGGCGAAGCACACCAGCACACCGGCGCTATCCGCCGCGAGGCTCGGCCCCCACAAGCTCACAGCGTGAGGTCGCCCTCGGCAGCGAGGACCTGGCCGGGTGCAGGGGGAGGTGTGAAAGTGTCTCCTTGCCTCTCCACGGCGCCGTGCGGCATCCCGCCCCCAAAACAGGATGTTCAGCTTCTACCTTTCTGCTGCTTTCCAAGATGAGATGTGTCCGGGCAATCCTAGGCAGGCAGAGCTGTAACTTTCACTAGCAATATATCACGCAGAAATCTGAGCAAGTAACTCCCCTGCACAACTTTCTGTCCTTAGGTGAAGGCGTCAGTTGGCCTCAGAGTAGGCAAACTGATGCCATGATCTAAGGACAAATGCTATTTCCTTCTGCCAGTCATTGAACTAAGAAAAGCTGCCAATAAATCCAAGAGGATTGCACTTTAATTCGGCAATTACCTTTTTTAATACCCGCCTGCTCCTGCTCGCTCCCCCCGCTTTGCCTCAACGCGACGTGCGGAGCGGTGCATCCCACCCGCCCCGAGCTGCACCTTGCTCCTGCCCCGGGAAGTCCGCCACCGCGGGATGTGGACACGGTTGGGCTGAGGTCTGCCGTCAGGAGGGCGAGGTGCCAGCCGCCCTGGAACACTCTCAGCCTGCTAACGAGAAGAATATCTCCTGACATTAGCAGCCTTGCCGATTATTGGCCAGCCAGCCTCTACCCTTCCCTTCTTGAAGAAGGTTATTAAGAAAGCAGTGCTGGAGCAGGTCCAGCTGCATCTTGATCCTGAGAGGTGCCTTTGATCCCTATCAATCTAACTTTAGAGATAGATAGAGGCGATATTAGATCTGATGTCTAAGAACGCCCTTCAAGCAGAGGGTGTCAGGGAGATGTCTCCTACTGGCTCTTTTTTCCGTCGCTAACTGGCCCAGAAGAACTCAGTCTCTGACACAGACCCTGTCTGGGAGCCCCTCTCCCATCCTCTTCCACTTGGCGTGACCATCACTCATGCCAATGAACCTGCAGAAATGGTTGGTTTTTAAGGTGATCCCACCTCTGACCGATTTCTGGACCTGCCGTGCCTCCGTCCTCCCTGACAGCCATCCGCGAGCCGAAGCCTGCAGGGCCACTTCCAGCCTGCCTGTGCCATCAGCCCCTGATGGTGTCAACGCCAGATCCCATAGCGAAGTGCTGAACCCCACTGGTGTCCTCACACCTCCAGGACCTGTGCTGGAGGACCAGCCAGCTTTCACCTGATGTGGTTTTAGGGCAGAACATACTTTAGCAGAGTCCTCCTGCAGGCCTGTCACTTTTTAGCCAAAAATAACTGACCGAAACGCACCTGGAAGCCTACGAAACAGATTGCACCAATGGACTAATCAGCAGGTAAATACTCTTTATCCCGGGCTTTGCACCGAGGACAGGCACACCAAGACCACCACAGAAGGGACGAGCACTGGCTTTGTGCGCTCGCTCACCAGACGTGAAACGCTCTCTGCCACAGCGACCGCTCTGGCTGGAAAGGACACGGCCCGGCATGACGCTGGAGCACACTCTTCCTCCTGGTTTTATGAACCTAATCCCCAAATTGTCACCTGCACACGGAGACCCTCCAAGGGAAGGGGAGGAGGGGAAAACCAGCAAGGGCTCCCCATCCTCGCCGGTGCCAGATTACATTTCCACAGCAGCTGCTCCTTTTGTCTACTTCCAGTAAAGCCAAACCAGCCTAAAATTTAATTTAATCTGCTGTAAACCCAAGTGTCAGGCACTTAGATGGCAGCTAAAAGCGCCACTCTCAGATAACTGAGTGACACCGGCTAATAATAGCCTGTGCATTAGGGGAGCTGGAGCAGACATTTTGTGTAACCAAAGAGGAACTGGTGCCTGGGAGCAGCCCGGGCTGGTCAGCCCCAGCCCCAGCCCCAGCCCCAGCCCCAGCCCCAGACCCGCCGCACACCCAGTCCATTTGCAATGAGCTGCACTAAGACCAGAGAACTCTTTCAAGTCAGGAGGCAACAATATTCGTGGCTTTTGTTGGCAGAACAAAATGCCACCTTTTACAGCCCTGCAATATTGGTCCCCCCTCCCCACCAGACCGTTCCCACTGGGATGCTGTTTAACCCCCAGCAGGCAGCCCAGGGAGGGACTGGGCAGGGCTTTCTTCCACCTCCCCTCCTGGTGTCCCTTCGTTTGCTTTGAGGGCACGGAGCAAGCCCCTTATGGCTGGGGACACAGGCATGAAAGAAGGCTGCCCTCTGGCAGGCTTTTCCACCATCCCTTCCCGAGCATCACGCTGCCAGGGGGAAGCACCCGCTGGCCACCTGCTGCTTTACAGAGGCAGCCTTCCTCTGTCCTACCTTGAGAACCATTTAGAAGCAGAAAAAGCTTCAGACACCAGCAGCTCTCCCAGCGGAAATGGCGGAGCCGTGTCCCATGGGGAGGGCTGCTCCTGGAGCATCCCCCTCTCCTTCCTCGCGTCCATGTCCAACGCGGGCAGCGGGCAGCCTTTTCCCAGACGTGCCAGCGCGCGCTTGCCTCGGATGCACGGCTGCCCACACGTGCCGGTTGTGCTCCAAATGGGTTTTCACAGGTCAAGGTTCTGCAGGCAGCAAGAGCAAGTGCTATTTTTAGTCGGGATAAGGTCACGGTGCTTTTAGAGACAGTGAGGTCTACAATAAAACCTATTGATCAGCCTCTGGAACTAGCACTCCGGAGAGACGCGTAGATTGAAACAAAAATTGCCTGGCTGTTTTCTCTGTAGGCTCGGTGGGTAAAAGCCTGTTGGACTTCGTTTCTTCCAGGAGATAAAATAAGCAAGAACTAACTGCACACAGACCACAGTTGTCCGTTTCAGTGGATGCACAGCAGGGAAAGGCAAAGCAGAACCCACTGCAGAAATAGCAAGATGCTCTCCTTGGCCGCCCTCTCCAATCCCAGAGCAAAAGGAAGAGCTCTGAACGCACCCGTCGCCGGGGTTCCCAGCAGCACACACATTTGGGTGTTCGCATTTTGGTGATGCAGACCAGCTGGGTGAGACACAGAGGGAGGCCCGGAGATGAAACCCGGGCTGGCATTTCTGCCAGACACAGGATGTAACTGGACGGCTCGTACCCTTGTAAGGTTTTCACCATGAACACCACACAGTTTATCTGGGTTACCTAAGAGCTTGAAGCAAGAATGCCCAAGTAGCAGACTGTAGCATCTTAAAGCTCAGCTCTGTGCTTCAAATTTGAAGTCCCTTATGGACACTTAAACACCTCACCACTATGAGAAGCTCTTTCGTGTTTTGGAGGCCTGCGACCACAGGGATGAGTGGGCAACTGTGGAGCATCTTCATTCATCATCCGCTCCCCTCTCCCAGCCGCGCTCACAAGCAGAACATGCCACGGTAAACATAATCCATACATCACGTTGTGACACCTGCGACCCCATTAGTGAGCCCAGCCTGTCCTAGCGGGAGCACCCTACCCGACATTAACAATACAGCGACCGACACGCTGGCACCATGCAATAGTAGCAATCGTAACAATAATCGTGAAGAGGAAAGGACTACAGAGCTATGAAACGCTAGCGGTTGCGGTGCGTAGCTCACTTCCCACTGGGCACAGCGAGGACGTGAAGGCAGGCAGGCTCAGGCGCTCAGGTTGAGCACACCGTGTGGGAACTGAAGCGCTGGCACGCCGGCAGCGTGGCTTGCTCATTGTTTGACTCTGGGTTAGGAGGCGCAGAGTTTCTGCATAACAGATACGACAAGATGCAAAATCTCAAGCAGCAGATTATCCGCACGGTGACTGCGCTACGGAGGAATCACAATAAAAACCATGGTTCAAAGCAGTACAATAACTGGGATGCATACCCAGCTCAAGCTGAAAAAAAAAAGAAGCAAACCATAGGAAAGACAGGCTGTTCTTCCAACGCAGATACTGCCTTCAGAAAAGCTAAGGCAATTATTCCTTATTTAGGAAATCAGGCTTGGGTGCAGTTTGTTTTCTTTATAGGAAGGTCCTTAGGCTCCTTCCAGCACTTCTCACACTTTTGTGATTTTCTTCCTAGCGTCCTGCGACCATAAAACAAAGTTGAGGACAATCTGATTGCAATAAACAAGGATAAAGTGACTTGGGAACTGAGGAGACTGCTGCAGCCACTCGTCTTCCTGAATGACCAAATGAATGCAGTTTTAGTGGAATATACATCCGAGAAAATTCCAAGCAAATCTGTGTTTAGCACTGCTGATACCACCCAAGCCTCCTTGTGAGAAAGCCTGCTTTATCATCCCAACAGCAGACTCAAATACAGCTCTAACTCCTGAGTGAAAGGAAGCCCGTGGTGGCACTCACGTCAACACGCATGCAGTGGGATGTTTACCCCAGATGTGTATATGGGCACACGCACACACCGCTCTGCGGATTTTGATGGACGTCAGCTTCATCTGGGCTCGAAGCGCTGCCTGCCACATTCACCAGGCTCTTCCCTCGACTTCAGCCCCCGCCAGCTCTTTGTTAACCTGGGCATAAATAACCCTGACGGGGCTGATCCCCATCTCCCTGCACCACTGTGCCTACCCAGAGATTCCCAGGGCTGCAGGGAGCCGCTGCACTTGCACAGGGGGATTTCGGAGCGGGATCTGCCCTGGTGGATTCCATCCCACAGCCATCACGAGCGCAGGGGAGGGAAAAGCAAGCAACCCCTGCCACTGCTCCAAGAGGCTTTCTCAGCCGGCTCGGATGCCGTCGAGCACGAAACCGGCAAGTTGGAGAGGCTGGCAGAAAGCGGCCCCCTCCGATCCGCCACAGGACACATTTTGGTTTGTGGGGACAGCAGGACAACTCTCCCCACAACCAGAAAGAAAAAAGAAATCTCCCCCTAAACTTCCGATTTTTGTCTCTGCCGTCTAGTTTTTAAATTAGCATGCAGTGTCTGATGCCATGACACGGATAGCTAAAAATGTGTGCGTGGATATGTCATCCATGAACAAAGTGGCTCGTGTTTGTTCTTTATTATTTAGGAAATGCACATTAATTACTGCAGATTTTCTCCTATACATCTACTGTATCTCAGACAGAATTGCTGAGAAGGGTCTGCAGAACAAAAATGTATGGGGTAATTAAATGGATATTTATAATTAGAACTTAATAATTTGCATCAGGGACAAATGAGCTCTGATTTCAATCTGTAGTGCATTTAGATTAGCCTGAAGATAGTGTAATTTGATGGTTTATAGTCCTCCTCTCAGATTATGAAACAATACAGTGCCTTTAAAGCAGCCGTGTTTGTGTCAGGAGTGTGTTAAGAAGAAGCTGCAATGAAAATGTTTGACAACGCGAAAGCAGCCATAAATTACATGACAACTGTGTAAAAGTCATGATGAAACAAATAAAGGGCTGACCTATAACGCATCTGATTCACTGTGGCGTCCCGAACTCCCCGCGCTCATCTCTGCACTGCAAACTCCTCCTTACGTGCTCGACTACTTAGTGCTGAGAAAACTGGAACCTGTCGCTAGTCCCCAACACCCATTTTGAGTTGATGTTTCGGTCTGAAGTAGAAAAACTACACTGCTTGCCCCGCAGTCTCCTGGACAGCCGGCCGCTGTGTCATAGACTTTTTGTTGCAGCCCCGTTACAGCCCCGCTGTTTGCACCATGCGATATTTACAGTGGGCTCTTCAGACACAGGTACTTGACCCAAAGGTTATCGGCTTGTCTCTTGGACCTAACTCCCAATGGCTCCTGATGCCCTTTACCCCAAGGTGGAGAAGCCCACAACACCTCTGAAGACGTGGTGAGTGGGTTTTCCCAAGGGACGGGGCATTCGACATCCCTCGGCCACACATGCAGCCCCCAGACCCAGTGCCCGCATCCCTGCAGAGCTCGAAAGCGAGGCGAGAGACGGAGAGGCGGAGGAAGCGGGGCAGACCCCTCGTGTTCAGGAACGTCTCCGAGGTGCTCGGATCCTTGTGTAATGGATGCCACGCAGGGAAATACTTGGATCATCAGATAACAGGGAGCCCTGTGCACAGGGAGAGCTGCACACATGCATAGTCAAGGGCCTGGGAAAAATACAGGGGTGCCAAGTAGCTGGGAAGTTTGCAATCACACCAATTACGGTTTGACATGCACCTCGGAGATCAAGAGGAGAACCAGTTTCATAAGGGAGGTTTCCAGAACCAGAGCACTGGCACACAACGCCTTGGAGCTGTATCCCACAACTTCTTCCCAGCCTTTGTACTTTTCTCCCACAAAGCCGAGTGCAGTGCACCGCACGTAATTAACTACAAGCTAAAAATGCAAAGGGGGAAGAAGAGGAAACAAGGCTGGGATCTTTAAACCGCCACGTTCCGAATGACTGGGAGGAACTGAGGAGTCCCAGACCTGGACACCCTGCACGTCCTCCCCCGCTCCGCGGCAGGGACGGCCACATGGGACGGAGCCTCAAGTGCCAGGTGCTGCTGCAGCCCCAGGAAGGCACACAGGACAGGAGGGTGACCCGCTCCTACCTGCCCTCTGCCTGTTTGACAACACCTCCCCTCGGGACGGGGAAAGCCTGTGCTTTCCCACTTGTGCCATTTCTTTGCATTTGGAAAACCACCCGGTGCCAGCAGGATGGAAAACGCGGCGCTGAGATCTTCCTTCCTTCGAGTTTCTTGTTTGACCAGAGTACGCGTTATTCAAATCAGCTGCAGTGAAATTCAGTTAAGCTGCTGTTTGTTCCAGCACGATGAGACTGGCCTGTTAAAAAGCAAAAATGTCAGGATGTTACAGACTCAGCCTCCTGCCAAGACTAGTAAGTAGCTGAACAACTGTCAGAAAGAGGCAGCGGAGTCACAAACCTAAAAATAAAATAAAATGAAAAAGAAAAAACACACACCAATTCGGGACTGTTTGGCGCTTGGCGCCAGGGCGAACGCCGCCCCACAGCCCTCGGGAAGTTGCGAGCGGGTGCTCACGGCTGCTCCAGCCCCATCTATCACCTCCCTGCCAAACCCTACCCTTGCGAAACGCGTGACTTTAAAAAACAACGCAGAGCCAGTAAAATCTGCCCCTTTTTTTGCTGCTCCTGCCCAGCCCCGCACTACAAGGCAGCCCCTCAATGCCACGTGCGCCGGCTGGGCGAAGGCTGCAAGCAGGCGAGGCGGCCCGGCACGCGAGGGGAGCTGGAAGACGCGGCTCCATCAGCAAAACCTGATGGTGCGGCCGCACTTGGACTGGCCCAAAGGTTTTAGAAACACGCTGGGAAAAGACGGCCACCACCTTCACGCCGGGCTCAGTGCGCACGAGGGGTTCCGTTTAATTTTTTTCACGGTAGAGTTATCGGCACGGGCAGGAGCCACCCCAGGCGTGGGTTTGCAGGGAGGGAAGAGTCCCCACCACCTGCACGCCGCCGGGTCAGTCCCCTGGCTTCGCCCTCCCCAGCCACGCAGGGACTGCGGGCCGGATGCGTTTCAGCCCAGACTTTAACTTTGGCTATTCCTGAAGTCTCCCAGAGGCGTGAGCGCACCCGCACACACCCGCCCCTCCTGCTCTCACACACTCAGAGTTTAATTTGCCTCTCAGAACACCAAAACCCTTTTTTGTCCTGAGCCCTCAGGTTACTGGCATCACGACAACTCTTTTTTCCCAACAGCGAGCCAGGAAAGATGATAGAACCTGTGTGCGTGGCCAAGAGACTGGTCTCAACTGGTTCAGAGGGAAAAAATGGAGCTGCGTCTTCCTCCCCCCCACTTCTTGCCTTTAGCCAAAAGACCTGGGAGCATTTGATGTACAGTCAGCAGGTATGAAACAAATACATATATTGAAAGGGCTTGAGGCTGCGGGGCTGTGACACTCTCATCAAAACCTGGGCCTGGGCCAAGTTCATCTGTTAATGGCCAGCCCCAGCGCTGCCTCCCCCTCCTCCTCCTCTGCCTCTTCCTCCTCAAAAACGAGACATCGATTATGTCTGTGCTTTTCCCTTTCTATTCAAGATAAACAAAGTGCCTCAAGTTCAGGGCACACCCTGGGACCCTT
>NC_048895.1:4071066-4084701 GCF_011077185.1 Oxyura jamaicensis
TTATTCCCAGCATCCAGCAAGCCATCGTGACAGCCTACCCCGAGCAGAAAGTGGGAGCCGTGGTCCCTGACCCCCGGCCAACACAAAAGAGGCAGCCCCAGCACAATGCCTGCTGTCAGCAACTGAATTATTTTTATACAGGAATTTTTATCTCTATTGTACAAACAAGTATGTGTCTGTGCTGACTTGTTAAGCAATCCACTTGTATGTAGAATAAGATTTTTTTTCCTGCTACCAGTCACACAGCTCTAAGATCAGAAGAAATACATACTCTTTGAAGCTCCTCAAATGTTTTAGTTAAAAGGACAGCAGTTGTTTTCAAAGATCCAAGAGTATCTTTATCAGAATTTAATTTTTCCTTATTGATTTTTTTAACACAACGCACATTTAACACAGGACAGCCTACAGTTTATTACAAAATAATGCAGCCTCTACATAATCTTTCAGGAGGTAACGCTCCCTTTTTTTAAATGCAACCAGCTGTGTTTTACCTCCTCCAAGAGAAAGAGGCTCCCCAGCTACTGCTTCCCTTTGCATAAAAGCTCTTCCTTAAAATGAAAATTAATATCGGCAATAAAGAGCACACAGTGAAAAGCCCCTGGCCACCCTCCTGCAGGAAACGCTCCCTGCACTTTCGGTGGCCTGGCTGAAGCACAATTTGGCCGATTCCTCTTTTACTCCAAAAAGAATCAACTCAGTAGCTAAAATGCAAGGAAACCCAGACAATTCGCGCTACGTCCAAAACAAACAGCTGTGATGTTGCAGCAAAGTAACACCGGGTGACAAATTAATTGCTGTGAATTTTCGGGGGGGAGGGGGGACATTTTTGCATTTTCTATTTTGCTACCTACTAAATCAAGTAAGCAGGCAGCGAACATAAAATTAAACTCCTTCCTTCCTAAGCAGCAAGGAACTGCAATGTGTGTTTATTTAACGAAGGTGGTAGTTGTAATAATAGCAACAATAATAATAATAATAATAATAATAATATCCACAACAACAATAATGACACCACTGAAGGCACGGTTCTTCTTTAAGCCTTTGTTGTTTCGCAGTAATTCTATTGTTTATTTAGGCAGAGGTTTTTCTATCTACAGCTAGGATCAAATTGTAGGTGTAATTGTTCAGCGCTTATGCAAAGCGCAGGGAGGATGCAAGCAGCAAGCCCTCGGTTTGGGCTGACCCCATCTCCCCAGGTGTCGTCCCCCCCCCGGCGCACACGCTGCCCTGCTCGGGAGTGAATTCAGCGTCTGAAGCTGACCCGGCCCTGAATAACCCCCTGACAACGCCTACCTGAAGAGCGGCTTCTCCTCGACAGCTATTTCACAGGGATATTAAGCCTCATTTCCTTGACAGTAATGCAGTTGTTTGGCTTTGCTTCTTTCTCGAATCTTGGTATTTGAGCTATTTGGTGTGCAACACCGCAAAATCTAGGCTCAGGCTGACTTAGCTAGACACCCGTCCAACGCGGCAAAGCGTTGTTTTACAGCAACCTGCTCAGGTAGAAGCTCCAGCAGAATCGCACCAGCCAAGCCGGGAGAGGTCTCGGGGGAGAGGGGAGAGGAGAAACACTTTGGTGCACGGTCTGCAAACTCGGGATTCAGCAGCTTTTTTGGCACTCAATTTGTTTCAAGCGCTTTGTTTCAGGAAGCGTTACGTATTTTTCTTTGTGCATTTTGTGGATTTACTACAACTGCCCTGACAGCTGTTGATTCAGTTAAATGAGCACGTTACAAAAAATCCTCTAACGTCCCCGCGCCGCAAAATACACCTTTTTGCAGAGAGTGGCTCTGCAACCATAAGGACATGCAAATGAAACCTATGTGAGGCGGGCTCGCGGGCTCTGGATGTACAGCCTGGGCTACATCTGCAGCAGGGGGACAAGCGGGCTCCAGCCCCGTTTATGGTGGCTGTGTTTTCTTTGTTTCAGCCAGACACCGATACTAAAAAAGAATGAAAAGGGAAACAAATGATCTCGAGTATAAGAAATAAATGTCTGCTCATACTTCGGCAAATAAACTCCTCGGCAGGCTCACACGAATGTGCTTCAGACCACTGTGCTCTACGCCACATTCTTCATTTTCTTTCCTTCACTCCTTACTTACTACCCAATTTTGCACCTATATGAAATGAGGAGGGAAAGAAACGGATGTTTTCATTTTGCTTTAGATCAAAGGAAAACAAGAATGCAAACTGTGGCATATTGAGTATTTTTTTCCACCGCTGTCATTCACACCGGGCTATCTAAGTTTTATACAATTCCCCAGACTGGCTGCATATTAAGCTTGCCGTGTACAGCTTTATTACAGCATGGTGGCGAGGAAACATTAATATTCCTGTGTTGCATCTGACAGGACATTTACATGCGCCCATCTGAGCTCCCACCTGAGAGCTGCTCCGAGGTACAGTAGCTGCGCTCCCATTGTAAAGGCAAATGAAGAACACCAATTCCCCGCTGGGACGGGGCTGACCTCGCCACACCGCACCCGCGGCCCCATCCATCCCTCGCCAGTCCCACTCGGTGCCACTCCGCATGAGGAATGAGCCCAGCAGCGGTTCTGCCCCGCGCCCAGCAGCGAGCGCCTGCCTCAAAGGTTTCCAAAGCACACGGCGAGCGCACCTGCCCGGCGGAGGTCAGGAAACAAACTCACCCGGCCTGGCACGGGGCGCATTGCCTGCTAAAACTGATGAAGGCAGGAGGATGATCGGGGGCTTCGATACGGGCTCCGCACCCATCGCCTTTGGGCTGCACCCACCCAGCTGCTGCCAGCGCCAACGCCCGCACACGTGTGCTCAGGATCGGGGCCCCAAGGAGCAAACCCTGCTTGGTGGAAATTCGTTATGAAATGGAAAACAGATCGTCCTAACTGCTCAGACGGCTCGTGGGTACGCTCATGAGCCTGTTGTTTGTTAAAGGACACAATGAAGCACAGCTACACGTGTGCTGGTATCAAGCACTGTGGGCCCAAACCTGTTAGGACGGACACTGTCAGGGGGCAGACTGGATCTGGTGCACGTGTACAGGGCAAGATTCAAAAAAAAAAAAGTTAATTGTAGGTGTAGGGCCACATTATGAGTGCGAATATAGGTCCTAATGTATTTCAACAGGAGCTCGGCACATTTTATGAACTTCTGCAGCATCCTGGGAACTGCCAGGCCAGGTGAAGGCACGCTGGCCAGCTGCGGCACGATGAGGAGCCCCGGGCTCGGCAGCACAGCCCCCCACAAGCAGAAAGGTGCCGTTGATCCGCAGCGATCACATCCCGTGTGCAGAAAGGTGGCACCATGCCAGGCCGTGTCCAGCTTGCTGCTAAATGCCTTTTATTGCACAAAGCTGCTGCTCTCGGATGTAAAAACAGGCTGAAGCTGGAAGGGAATTTTGTCCAAAAAATTGGCTGTAATGAGGATGCGTGCAGGCAAACAACTGGAGGCTGAACTCCTCTTGCCTGACACTGCCTCTCGAGCCTCTTTAATTGTCTTTATTATTTGAATTAAATAAAAAAAGAGCTCGTGTGCCGAGGTAGTAATGCTCATGTGCATATAGTAAACTGGGTAATGCTAATAGGCCTCCTCTTTAAGAGAGGCATTACAAAATTATGGAAATGTTTTGGAAAGACTTTATTTCTCCTACCGGGCTAATTAGAAGGCGGTTAATTTACCCCTGCTTCAGCTCCCTGCCTCAGTTTCCACCACTCGTTGCTCCGACCGGCTGCACAGAGACCGATGTTTACCCAGCCCCTCGTATTTCCCAAGCCTCCAGCACGTGACGTGAACGCGCACCTTTGCTGAGCTCCACCAAGTCGTGGCGTGCCAGGCCGCCTCTTCCACCACAAGCGTTTTGGACACGGCTACGTTTCAGCCCATGGTGAGCTTCACAATTAAATGTCACATACAATAGGGGGAAGAATGCAAACCATATTTCTAATCCTCGAAACAAGAAGATCTGATTGGCAGGGAACACAAAATAGAGATTGAAGGCACTGCAACACTTCTGACGTTTCCCTGGAACAATCATGCCGAAGCAGAGGAAAACTTTCTATCCTGCTTCTGTGCTCCAAGTGAACTCGTATTTGTGTTTCCAATAAAGAGCCATTTTTACATTAACTGTCTGTAACAGCAGGGAATAGGAAAACTAACACAAGCTGTACCTCATACAAAGGACGATGCTGGTGTCACGTGTTCGCGTCTTCAAAAAATGTTATTTACTAAAGGCACTGGGGAAAGCAGACAAACTATTGACTCTTTTCTCTATCCCCGCACAAGTGGCGTTAGAACAACTTTTTGATCCCCCACATTTTTTACATTTTTCCCCCCAAGAAGTAAATTTCACAGCCACACAGGCCACTGCGTTTAATTAAGCTTTCAAAAGTCTTCTGACAATGCCAACAATTGAAAGACACTTCTGCAGCTCAATCATGCAATCATCGTGACACTTCTATTTACAATTTGTCTTAGAAAGAGTTTCTCTGACATTGTACTTTGACAAAACATCCAAGCTGCCAGTTCACAACCTTTCCCTGTCTTATTTACAAATACAGCTTGTACGCAGGACCCGAATCTCACGAGCATGAGTCTTTGGGTAGCACCCTCGTGATTTTTCCTGCAGGGAACTGTTGTACCCAGCCTATCTTCCCCAGGCATCCCTGCATGGCGAGAGCAAATCAAATTTTACTCAGAAATACTGCCATTTTCGTCTTCCCCCCCACAAACGTAATTCAAGCTTTCATCTCATTGTCTAGACACAACCCTACCTATTCAGTTCAGGTGTCAATGAATTTTCATCCGGAAGAAAACAAAGTAAGAAGGAACTGCAATTTACAACCTACGGAATTGTAACAGCAGCGACTAAGAACAATCCCAGAAAATGTCTGTGGCATAATGACTAGTCACAGACATCACCTCCTGGGCACCGCAATAATCACACGCACTTGGTCCAAAATTTAGCAGCAAATTCTGTCCACTTTCCCTTTGATTATTACAGAGCCGTATTTCTTACGTTATTTCCCCATGTTATTATATTTGAATACAACAAGCTGCTTGAGAATAAAGGATCCACACGCTAATAATGACCTCCCCTCCTCCTCCCCCTTTGCACAGTAAATACGGCACTGAAGGATCCCCAGCCGTCACTGCGAGCGGTGCGCGCAGCGCTCCAAAGTGGTCCAACTGGATCCAAGTAACGTTTAAGATCCTTCCTCACCCAAAAAATAGCCTTTCATTAATTCCCTCAGATTGATACGTGCAACAAATAAAACAGTAAAACCTGACGCCGGTGGACTGTAAATATTTCTTTGGCTTTTTCAATAAGTGAACAGCAATTTTACATTCACTGATCTCTAGATACTTCAGTTAATATTTCCCCCTATTGTAAAATACGAGACCGGATCAGTAAACCCCTGCCGTAGCGCTCGCTGCAAATCACAGACTGCTGGTATCTGGTGGTGAGTGTTTGACATACATATTGATGAAAGCTGCCTCGTTGGACCCACACAACATATCCTATTAATTTCCAGTTAAATTTATGACATTTCAGCCATAGCGCTGGATCAGCATCACTCAAAATTTTATATCGCGTCAAAGCTGCGCGCAGGCATCCGCCCACCCAGAGCCAGGTACGCACGCCCGTGTGCGCGCGGCTCAGCTGCTACCGATGGGGTCGCGCACAGCCGCCCTACTGAAATCGCCCCTGCCTTCGGAAACCGGCGAGGATCACGATAAGCCCATCGACGTTAGAACAGACATCATTTCTCCCTGCATTTGAACGACTCAGTGCCCTGTTCCTTTCGATGAGATGATCTTTAACCATTACTTATCTTAAGATGATCTCTTACTGTAAGGCACCGACTTACTGGCTGCAAATCTGCCGGCAGAGCCCACGCTGCATCCACAGCTAACCTCCAACACCTCGTGCAGAGCAAGAACTAATTGGGTACATTTTTACGTTGCAGCTAAATACACGGTTTCTGGTCTCTCACCCGAGACAATCAGCTCACTCAGTTCCTAGGTATTTTTCCAAAGGCATTGTCTTTCCCTTTTTTTTTTTTAATTTTTCATTTTTACTTGGACACTCAGCTATCTTCCTGCATTTGGCACTCCTGCACAGAAAAGCAGGTATGAAATAGCAGAACTGGGAAGTGCCTCATCCAGGGGCCTTCCGGCAGCCTGAACTCCACGGCTTCCCGAAACCTTCACATTTCTCTCCTGGGCCCAGGCCGGGAGCGAGCAGAGGGGGGAAATCCAGCCGGCGACGAGCCAGACACCACTGGGGCAAGCACAGGTGAGCAGGATCAGGCCCCGCACCCCTCTTTACGTGCTGCGACCGCCGCTGCGAAGCTTCTTCTGAGTCAAGGGCCCCGTGGCAGCATGAGGCCAGATCCTGCTCAGGCCGCCTGCCTCGCTTCGCGTCAGAGCATGAGACGGGCAGGGTTTGGCCGCGTCCCCAGCGCCGAACAACCGCCGGAGTCAGGTCCTCAGCCGAGGAGTTCCCCCTCGTGAACACGTCCCCGGCGCGGCCGGCTCGCAGACTGAATGACCTATTTGGGACCACGGTGCGAGGAGTGCTCCTAATTCTTGCTTGACAGATACTGTGTTTTGTCTTTTAAGCAGAGCGGTTCGATATGTAAATACAGCGTTACATCACGCCGCCGCTCCTCCATATTTGGTGATTTAGTATGGCTCCAGATCTCGGAAGACTACAAATCCCTTCCGCCAGGCTCCCGCTTCATTAATCATGCCCTACACTTGTGTTCGTTCGTCTGCACATCGCAGGCAGCACATGGGAATGGGCACTGCCCTGCACCACTCCAGGAAAATAACCCTCTGCCAGCCGTGGCCTGCAAGTTGAATATAACCAAAGTCATATTTTTTTTTAACTGTTTTAAAATGTAGCTTATCAGTAGCTGAGCCTCTGTTTCTTTCTACACCTGCATATATATATGTATTTATATATATACACATACACATAAGGTGTATATATAAATAAGGTATATATATACACGGTCCGATACATGCTTTCAAAGGAACGCCTATTACTCCGCAGAAGCACTACCTCTTCATTCACGCAATGTACGCGCGGGTACGCACGTGGCTTTGCACATGTATGCGTGTGTACAGACAGACGCTCACACGGATTTGCTGCTACCGCAAAACCTTGCAAAACACAAACACCGAGCGTGATTGAACGGCTGGTTGGGAGGCTAGGAAGGCTACGAGAATATCACACTGAAACTCCCAACGTCTGCTGCCCTATTATGGTTTAACTTTGTGGCCAAAGCAAGCCCAAGACAAGCTCCAGCACATCATGTGATTATGTACTGCACTTCTGACAACACCGCGCTGTCCTGTGGCCTCTTGTCACAGAGGAACAGGCAGTGCCGAGTCCCAAACGTCGCGGGCTGTTTTAGGAAACCGGTCCAGGCATTTGCTGCTTTTGATATCCCGCAGCCTTGCATTTTTCAGATGGTATTATTAGCGCGATTTGAAGCGATTTGCAATGCTCACTACGAATGGGCAGCGTTCTTGTTTACTAACGGGATTTTAAAGCAGAGTACGCCTCGTTAGACTGCCAGCGCTCTGTGATTTTCTTTCGCGTCGTACGTTCTATTTTTTCAACCTCATTTGCAAAATATTTGCACAGCGAATGGCTTTCCGGTTTGAAAAAAAAATATGCTAAGAAATGGAATTATTTACCCTTTTTTTAAAAATTGCATTTCAGACTGTTTGTTGCACAAAACAGAACTCTGCCTTGGACATTTGTACGAATGACATGTGGTTGTGTAAACCACAAACAAAATCAAGATACATCTGTCAAAACCACATCAGAGACAAGAGAGAGCACAGAGAAGCATTTATCATTTGGCTGAGGAGGCAGGCTGCAGAGAGCGGCCTTTCCTGTCAAACCAACCTTTTGAAATTTCCAACATGCCCTTAAACTTTTCGAATAAGCATGTCTGTGCGCTTCAGCAACTGCCCTCTCTACTCTGGCCTGGCCAGTCGAAAATGGCATCTTAAAGTCAAGGTCGGTGGTGTCACTTTGCCATGGGGCTGTGTTTAATTACAGTCCATACGCTGACAGCCAATATGGAACCAAGGCTGGCTGATGCTCAGTTAACTCTTTCACCTCTGAGTTTACCCGAGACTTGAAAGCTCCTTCCCTGCTCCTGCAGCAGGGCCTGCAATCTCCTCCCGCAGTGCTACGGCAGGCAAGGCGCCGGGAGACAGTGACTACAGTACAGACAGATCACGAGAGCAGCCTCACACAATACCATTAAAAATACTCAGTCGCATGGCACGTGCCTGTTGCTCCTGCCTCTACGCAGCCGCTAGGAAATACCGGTCGCGTGCTCGTCGCAAACTGAAGGCAGGGCATTTAGCACGTCGTCCGCCGTGGCAAACACAAGAGAGCCCGGCGCAGCGGTTTGCGACTGCGAACGTGCTACGTTGCGACTGAAACGGAAATAAACTTGCAAACACTTCTCCTCGTTTTAATTTACCTGCTATATGTTCCTGTTTTGGGCAAATTCCTCTAGATGACGTTGATAAACAATCGTCATCCTCTGGCGTAACCTGGATGCCAACCTCCACGGGATTGGATGCTTTTTTCAGCTCACTTGGTGAGGGTGAAGGTGGCTTATCCACAGCCTTCTCTAAGCAGAGACTGCCATTGCATTGTTTCCGTTTGTGCTCAATAAAAATAAGAATGTCCCCCAACGGGAAGTTCATCTGACACTGGCCACAAGTGAGGAGGTCGTGGTCCCCTTCTGGAGCTCCCAACGTGCCATGGTCAGGTTCGTCATCAGTGAGAATGGCTTCAAGAGGTTCGGCTGCAGTTTGAGAGACAAAAGGAGAATCGTTAGAGCTCCGGTGGAAAGCGCTGGGCGCGGGGGGGCACACGCTGAACCCCGAGTCGCGAATGCCGCGGGGCGTCGGCAATGTCAGCGTGCACCCCCCCAAGAGACCGACGCCACACGGCCACTGTCCCCACCATGAGAAGACAAATTTATCAGCTACAGGGACTGGATTTTGCAGGAGCAGCTCTAGCATGCAGAACTGGGAGAGCAAACCCTGCAACTGTAACTGTGCTCATGGATGAGGACAGATTTCCGACTCGATTTAACGATTTAGTGGTAAAATCAAATGAATAGCCTTCAAGAATATACTGCAAAACTGCGGTGGTGCTAGGACGAAAAGCAAGTGCCGTGTTTTATTGTCGGATGTATTATTTATGTATATGAATCCAAGGCTGAAAGCATTACACTCCCTCTCCCTCTCACATGGGTGTGTATTTCCACAAGCCAGACCTACTTTCTAAAATTTAGGGTCGTGAACCACGCGTGTGCATGTGCAGACAAAAGGTGTTCCAACGCATATCTTGCATATTCACCATACAGGCAGCGTGTGAGCGCCTGTGTGCAGAAGCAAGGGAGGAGAGGCGGAATGGATGGAGGCACGCACACGCGCAGGCACACAGCGCACGCATGGCCCTCTCCGTGCACGTGTACATGCGTATGTGGGTACGCTTTTGTGTCACAGCCACATTTGTGGCTTCCAATTTACACATTCAAAAGGCAGGAGTTACTCGCGGGGGGAAGGGGAGGAGGGAGAAAAAAAAATAAATAAACGACAGAGAAGCAAATGATAAAAATCAAGTGCAACCGAAATTCCTGCAGGGCGGGGGGAGGAAGCTCTCGCTTCTCGGCAGCTCCTCGGGATTCACATGAATTCCCGATTCACCTACAATTCCACCCAGAGATATTAGCCGAAGAGGACGTTTTTTATTTCTTAAGGAAACAAGCCAATTAGTCATTTTTTCTTTTTCATCCTGAAATAAAGGAATGCCTAAATTCTCTCTACCGTGTTTGCACTGGTGGCCTTCGTCGTATAAAAATCAGCATGGCCAAGCGAATGCCACATTTCATAACACCGAGGAGAAGTGCTTTCTTTAAGCTCAAAATACCTTGCCTAATGTTGTCAAAGTTGACAAATTTTCTGAATGAGCTCCAAAAAGCTTCATTATGAGGCTATTTCTGCTCACATAATCGTCAGTGGATGCTCTAACGAGGTGGAGACGTCTTTCTTTTCTGTTTGCCTTTTTTTTTTTTTCCAAGTTTGCACGGAAATGTCTTGGCAATACGCGTGCAGTCACTACAGCCTTTCAGGAAAAAAAAAAATACCGCCAGTGCGTTGGTATTCCTCTGTCTGCGCAACGCAATACGCACGCGAGCAGCAGCAACAAAAACGAGAGGGTACTACAAATGCAAACCACCTCCAAACAGTGCCAGGTACGGCAGGCGAGACAGAATGCAACTCCTAAACAGTTAATCAGTCTGACCTTCTTTAGCTAGCTGCCAATTTCACATTTAATGAACTTAAAGCCACAGAGAATCAAAAAATAGATTTTAATTTGACTGCGCGATATTGGAACTGATTTTGATAAAGTGCAAAAATCCAGTGAACTCAGGTTAAATTTATTTCAACCCTGCCTAGGCTGAATATTGAGGAGGAAGATCTGGAGTAGCTCCCAGTTGTGCTGCGTGAAATAATATTGAAAGAGCACACTACCTCACCGTACCTTAGCTCCAACTAGGACACAGGGATACAGTCCATAATTTCTCGCCTCTGGTACTACTTCTAATTTAACGTAAGGTCAACCACAGGAATATGAAGGTTACGTTCGTATTAATAACAGCAACGTCTTAATCGCCGGGGGTTTTCTCCTAAACTTGCAGCCCCAACGCCAGCGCTCTGGGGGCATCTCGGTCGGGCTCGGGCGCCGAGAGGGGAGCAGGATGTGTCTGCAGGATTTCTGCGCGTGGCATTTTTCACCCCGGCCATTCCTTGCGGTCGGACAGAGAGAGTAAATCACTGCAGGACTAATTCCACCAGTAGCTCGCCACACGCATCAGACAAAGGTATTTGGGGCTAACCGGGAAACCTAACTTCTGGCTTAGCAACTCTCCGCAGCGAAAGACGCCAAATAAACAACATTCCCCTTACAGCTCGCTTAGCAAGGAGCTCTGCATAATCATTACTCAATTATAATGTTTTCCCGTGGCCTGATTTATTTCTGACACTGTCAGTATTATTTAGCAGTGGAAGGTAACGCGGCGCTTAGACACCAGACGGTTAAAAGTAGTGCTAAACAAAAATAGACTTTGCTAAAGTCTGTAGTGACTGGGCTGATTTACAATCAAAACCAGGAAATGAAGTGGTAATTCAGAGGTTGCTGATTACACCTCCACATTTCACCTAATTAATTTTATAGGAGGCAAAGTTCTTGAAAATAACAAGATGATCAAATGTACAGATATAAAACCTGTAACCTCAACATTTTCTATGCTCTTAACGTAAATTATTGCTAATTAACAAGAATTATATACTAATGTATGAAATACGGCTGGCACCGTCTTCACTGCAAAACATTTGGCTCCCGATGGAGGCAGAGCCAGCAAAATACGGTTTTATTCTCGCTGCTACTTTTCCAGAAAGCAAAAAAGAAAGCAAAAACCGCCTTGTGTGAAGAAAGCACGACAATGCAATTCACCTGGTCTGGGCACTGCTTCGCGGGCTGGATGTTTTAATTCGGGGCCAAGCCAAATTCCCTGCCTGCCTACCTAGTGGTTCGTGCCCGTTTCTAACGCGAACCACTCATGCAGGAGCGTGTCCCTCCGGCTCCCCCCTTCCTCCCCGGCCGCAGCCCCCCAGGAGCACGGCGGCCCCGGGCACTGGCGGGGGACTGCCCGGCCCGACAAGTGCGGGGCGAAAGGGAGCCGCGGCCCGGGCTGCCGGGGCCGGCTCGGCACGGCTCGGCACGGCTTGGGAGAGCGGGGAAGGAGGGCAGGGGGGCGGGAGGGAGGGGGCGGCCTCGGCCCAAGTTTGCTTTCAAGTGCGGGGCGGCGGGGGGGCGAGGCTGGGGGCGGCGGCACGGAGCGGGCCGGGGGAGCGGGGCAGCGGTAAACTCGGCGCCAAAGTTGCCCACCCCCCGCCGCCCCCAAAAACCTCCCGAATAATTAAAAAAAAAAAAAAAGCCGGGGGGGCGCGGAGAGCCAGCGGGGGCCCCGCGCAGCGCTGCGCGGCCGCGGAGCGGCCGGGCCGCCCCCGGGAGGCGGCTGCGGGCGGGCTCGTGGCTGGAAGCGGCCAAAATCGCGAACAAAGACGAGGGGGAGAAGGGGGAGAAGGGGGGGGGGGGACAAGGCAGGGGAAGGGCCGGGGCGGGCGGCGAGCCCTCCCCCTCCCGCCAGCTCGGCCGCGCTGCGGGCGCGGAGGCGCCGGCCAGGTTCAAGTTCGCCGGGCGGCGGGGGCGTTTCTGGTGTCGGTGTGCCTCCTAGCGACTGAACGGCACAGCCCGCCGTGCCGAGCCGAGCCGAGCCGCCCCGCTCCGCCACGGCCCCCCCCGGCTTCCCCCTCCCCGCGCGTCCCCCCCGGAGCCCCCCCCCGGGCCGCCCCGGCCGAGCGCCGCAGCCGGGCGGGGGCTCCGCGGCCGCGCTGGAAGCCGGGGGGCTCCGCTGCGCCGGGGTGCCAGAGGGGGGGCCCCGCGGGCCGCACCCCCCGGGAGGGGAGCTGCGGGCATCCCCGGGCGGAGAAGGGGCCCCCGGTTCGGGGAAGGGGGCCCCAGCGGCGCGGTGGGGCTGCTGGAAGCGCAGCGCTGAGCGGCGCCAGGAAAAAGATCCGGGGAGCGGAGGGCAACGGGAAAAGGGGGCCGGGGACTGCGGGAGAGCCCCGGCGGGGCGAGGGCGGCGTGAGACGGGGGGAGCAGCCCCCGGGCGGCCCCGCGGAGCCGCGGCGCTTCGCTAAGGGGCTGCATGTGCTGCGCCGGCTGCCAGCCTCTCCGCCGCCGGCTGGGAGGGAGGAATCGCCGTGCAAAGTTTTGCGAAAGGCGAGAGCGAGCGGGGCTCGTTGGCAGCGAGCGATCGCCCTGGGTTTTCTGCCATCCCTGGGAGGGAACAAAACCCGCCAGGAATAATGGGAGAAAGAGAAGGGGAGAAAGGAAAGCAAGGAAGGAGGGAAAAGGAGCCGCGAGAGGCATGCATCGTGTCCCCTTCCCCCCAAGCTCACCCCAAGGAAAAGGGGATTTTTCTTCGCCCTTCCTTCCCCCCCCCCTCACCCCAAACCTTTCCAGCTCGAGTTGCCTTTTGTTGTGCAAAGAGCGCTCCCGCTTATCTTGCATCTAGCCCTGGTGTGTGTTGTGTCGGCTGCGGGGAGGGAGCCGAAGAGTTTTTGTTGCGAACAGTGTGGTGGGGCTCGGGTTGGTTTTTTTCTCTCCCGGGGAGAGGAGATTTGGTTTTGGGTTTAAATGCGGCGGCGAGCTGATCGTCCGCGGGCGTGCGAAGAGTGTGCGAGCGTGTGTTCGAGCGTGCGTGTGTGTGCGCGTGTGTGTGTGCGCGTGTGTGTGTGCTCAGCCCGGGCTCGCTCCTGCCTGTGTTTGTTGGCAGGAGGTTCCCCGCACACGCGGTGCTTGTAAACATTCAGACACGAGATTTTTCCCAATCAAAATCCACTTCCACTTTTTTTTTGAAAATCTTCCAAAAAATAGTAAGCGAGCGAGGGAGCGCGAAGCGAGGGCGAGGAGGGAATCCCTGCCGGCTCGGCGCTGCCGCCTGCCCGCCCGGGGCCGCCCCCCGCCCCAGCCCGAGCCCG